>NC_053477.1:5068826-5297670 GCF_015227805.2 Hirundo rustica
TTGGTTCTGACCCTCTTGGAATCAACAGGAAACACCCCTGTGCCCAAGAGCAAAGGGGCTCCAGGAGTTGGTGCTGACAGAAAAGAGAGACAAACCGTGGACAGGGTGCACATAGCACAAGCCAGGCAGATGAAAATATGCAGCCAGCACACAGGCAAGGACTGAGCTGCAGGTCACCTAAGATGACTCGACATCTGCAGGAGGTGGAAGTAGGAGAGCTGAAGCAGTGGGTGCCTTATGGGCCATTAACAGATCCTCTGTGGCATGCAGGAGATCCTGTGGTGCTGGTGCACATCACAGCAGTGGTTGCAGTTAACTTGGAGTTTGCTTTTTTCACTCCAAACTGTTTGAGGCACCACAAGAAAGCACGAGTGTCCCACCCCAGTGCTGCTTTAAAGACAGGTCCAAGTAGTGAAGAGAAAGTCATTAAACTTCTCAATGGAAAACCTGGCAGATGCTGCTCATTTAGAAGACTGTTCCCAGGTCTTTGTTCATTAATGTCTGTAAAATGAATGACCTGCACACAGCTCAGACTATTTCAGACCCTGGAAGAGCTAGCTCAGACCCAGCTGTCCCAGGAGCATGCTTGGCTGCAATTCCCTGGGGAAATAAAAGCAACCTTTGTACCTGCAACACAGAATACAGCTGTGATCTTGACCAAAGGTCCAGGTTCATATAAGACATATTAATTCAGAGAATTCCTGGGAAACAACAAGGTTTCTCCAGCAGTCACATGAGTAAGGGCAAGCCGTGACAAGGAAGCCAGTATGGCTGTGCTGCCATCACTGCGGGGAAAGGCTGGGTCCAGAGCTCGGCCCCCTGACCCCCCCGGCACTGGCACAAGCTTCACATTCCACCTGCCTCTGGATATCATTGCCGAGATGTGACATGGGCTCCTGTGTACAGCTCCTCGGGGTACTGAGCTTGCGTGACCCCTGTGCCTGCCATCCCACAGTCCCCACTGTGCCACTGCTCTGCACTGCCCTCCACGTGCCCCCACACAGCTCCTAGAGACAGCTCACCGTGTCATCTCTCTGCTGCAGGATGCACTCCGTTCCTGCCCTGTATCAGAAGGAATCCGTGAAGTATGAGTCCTTTCAAGATGGGCAAGATGACATTGCACCGTCCCCATCGGCTGGGTTTCTGCTCCCAGTTGAGTGCCACAAACAGCCTTTGTACAGGTAACTGCAAAGGCCAGACGTCCCTGCAGACGAGCTCTGACAGACGGAAACCACTCAGCCATCCTCCTCGCCCTTCCCCAAGCGCTGCCACTAGGCCTCCGTGGAATCAGGAGTGACAATTCCTTTCAATGAGGCTCTGCCGGCTAAAGAGCCCTCTGCCATCTCCTACAAACATTCCCCCTGCCAGCCTTTCACAGTGCTCCAATAGCAAATGCCGAAGTGACACCAGGATATTTATTTATTTTCAAGTTTTCAGCAGCAAGCCAGACTCACTGCAACTTGGACAAGCCAGTCTGGCACCAGAGAAACGTGCCACACACAATGGAAACAAACAAAAACCACGTTCACTTTTCCTAGTCATTTTGGGGCAGGTTTCTCGCTCCCCCTCCAGCCCACAGCCCACCCGAGGGCAGGGCTGGATCTCCACTGCACGCCCAGCCACCAGCTGCCCAGCCTCTTGCCCTAGGACTGCACTGGACACGGGGGATCCTGCCAGGACTACAGTCACTGTGGACTCCAGCGAGCCAGCACTTTCTGTCGTGGACCACACATCCTCCTGCTACCCAGAGCAACCCTGCAGGAGTCCAGCTCTGGAGCAGAACCTGGGCAGTGCAGTATCAGGGGACGGAGGGTCACACCTTGGTCCATCAGGGCTGGAGCCCAGCCTCAGTGCCTGTGCAGGCATCAGAACAGGCACAACCCCACCACGTCCCAAACAGCCAGTCCAAAGGCTCTGGGATAGGGATGAGGAGCTGGCAGGGCATCCCACCTGCCTTAGGACAGAAGGGTGCAGAGAACGCTCAGAGGCTAGAGGAGGGCTGCCACCAAGAAGAGTTCACGTGAGCCTCCTCCTGCCACAAGAGCCCCTTCAGCCCCATGTGGCCCCTCCAGGGCTAACACCTGCCCTGTCAGCTCAGAGAGGAGTGCCAGGAGCAAGGCACGAGCCATGCCTTACCTTTGGGCCTGGAGACCTCGGTGGCATTGGGAGCTGTCATAGCAATGCAGACGTCATCTTGGGGAAACTGGTCACACTTGAGCATCTCTGGCCAGAAGAAGCCAAAGAACTGCATGACAGGCTCACAGGAGTCACGCACGGCCTCGCAGAGCCAGCGGCAAGGGTAGACTGGGCGGTCCAGGCACACGGGGGCAAAAAGGGAGCAGAGGAAGACCTGGGTGCCCATATGGCAATTCTTGTTGAGCAGTGGCACCCAGCTGCTCGCCTGGTGCTTCACCTCGGCCATGGTCTCGTGGTCCAGCAGGTTGGGCAGCACCATCTTGTCGTAGCCCACGCTGTGGCAAAGCCGCAGGTCGGCCGGGATCGCCACACACTGGTGGGGTTTGGCGTAGAAGCGCCCGCCGGGGTAAGGACCCAAGTCTGACTGGTAGCTGACATAGTCGTACTCGCTGGCCACGCCGCAGGCTAGCAGGCCGGCGGTCACCGACACCAGCGCCCGCAGGGCGGCCCCACCGGGCCCCCCCACGCTGCCCATCGCCGCGACCCGCCGACGGCGGCCCCGACAGCAACGCACGCCGCTCCCCGCCGGGCGCCCGCTGCCGCTGGCCGCCCCCGGGGACCCTCCTCTCGCCCCGGCCGACGGCCCCTCCGCTGCCCGCACCCTCCCCCCTAGCTCGCTGCCCGCAGAGCCCCGCAGAGCCCCGCCGGACGCCGCCCGCCGCCCGCCGCCCCGGCCCCGGCCCCGGCCTCGCTCTGGCCGCGCTCCGGCCGCGCCGCGGGTTTGTGAGCCCGCGGCAGCCAATCAGAGCGGCGCCGCCCGCCGCGCGCTCGCCCGCCGCTGTCAATCAGCGGCCGCAGGCGCCAATCCCGCCCCGCCCCCGCCCCGCCCTGCCCAGCGCGGCCCCGACGGCCCCGCAGCCCGGCCCGGCCCGGCCCGGCGCGGCGCCACCTGCAGTGGGAACGGCCCCGCAGCCCGGCCCGGCCCGGCCCGGCGCCACCTGCAGTGGGAACGGCCCCGCAGCCCGGCCCGGCCCGGCCCGGCCCGGCGCCACCTGCAGTGGGAACGGCCCCGCAGCCCGGCCCGGCCCGGCCCGGCCCGGTGCCACCTGCAGTGGGAACGGCCCCGCAGCCCGGCCCGGCCCGGCCCGGCCCGGTGCCACCTGCAGCGGGAGCGGCCCCGCAGCCCGGCCCGGCCCCACCTGCAGCGGGACCGGCCCGCGGGGCCCGGCCCGACGCAGTGCAGCCAGGGGAGCTCGGGGGCACCGAGAGACCCCCCGGGCCGGGGCGTGTGAGCTCGCCCCGTAGCACAGCTCGGCTGCATCCCCGGTGGACGGCCCGAAACCCCCGGAGCCGTTCCCGGTCTCTGAATCCGGGGCGGCTCTGGGAGGTCCCAGCGTTCCTGAGCGGTTGTTCCAAGGTTGCAGATATTTCTATGAACCTGGACTGGACCGTGCAGAACTCATTTCTCCAGCTGACAAATTCCAACAGAAACTATGATATTGCAAGGAAAAAAAAAAAAGAAAAGAAAAAAAAGAAAAAAGATAACAACAACCAAATTAAACCAAAGAAATAAGAGGAGAAAGAAAGGGAGTCTGTTCTGTATAGTGGTATCGCATTCATGTACCCTGTTCCAGATGTGCCAGAGGAGCAGGAGCTGCATTCCCTGTTCCTCCAGGGAACCAGCCCCTCCACACCCTTAGCTCGCTGTGCTCCTCTGTGCTTGCAAAGACTTGCTGCCTTCCAGAGCTGGTACTGGAGGAAGGAGGCCGTAGGGCTGCCCAGGTGCCAGCACGGAGATGCGGTCCCGCGGCCGCCGCGGGGCAGAGCCGGGTGCCCCTCGGTGCAGGCCAGGCAGGAGAAGCTGGCTCAGTCCTTGTGCACAACGTCTGGCCATTGAGCAGCTCTGTCCCTGTGTGACCACAGGTCCCTGTCCCAGGGACCTCTCCTGAACTCGCCTCCAGAATCTTCCAAACCTGCCCTTCCTGCTGCTGCCTGAGGCTCAAACAACTTGTACTACTTAAAGCAGGAACTGCACTTCATTGAGAGGTAAAATGGAAGAGGCAGCCTGGAAGACTGGAAGAGCCATTTTCACCTGAGGGCCAACAGAAGAAAGTAGCCAGTTAGCACCACTAATGAAGTGCAGAATTTAGCAGTAAACAAAGGACCTGGGGAAGGAAAGTGGCAGTTGGAAGGAGCAGGCCCTCTCCTGCTATTTGGTCTCAGGAAATGGTGGCAAAGCACTGATCAGTGTTTGTACCAAGAAACAGCTGCAAAATGGACTTCCCATTACTTGAGAAATTCTGACAGTATAGAACCTGCTTTTACCAAAACTAGTTTAGAAACACTGAAAGATCTCATTTTGAGAATTTAGAAAATAGTGCTGTGTTCCAGGAAACAGGTGTAATGTGAAACAGGGTACTGATCTGCTCAAAGATTTATTCAGGCATCCTGATTTGCACCCAGGTGTTACATCCATGGGCACAAGCCTCTGTTTGGGAACCAAACTGTGCCAGTTTGGTTCTACATTTTCCATGGCAAGATGACAGGAAACTCTCAGAGTTTCTCTATTTGCAGAGCAGCAATGGGTGTGTTTGACTTTGGCAATGTTATGATCTTTCTGTTCCAGGCAGAGGCATGCAATAGGAATATCATAGGTAGGCAGGCAAGGTGAGGACTTGGGAAACTTGTTCAAAAGTTGGAGAGCTCTCCGAAGGCAACGGTAGTAACACTGCAACAAAACTACAGTCAGGCTTCCAGTTATCTGCAGGTCAGCAAATACCACATGGCACCAGGTAAATGTCCTGTCATGGTCACCCCAGGGATATGTGCCCTGGAGCATCCCACACTGATTAGTGGGCTTCACTGCAGCCCTGACATGCTGCCCAGTAGCTGCTGAGCCTGCCACAGTTCACAGCTCTTGATCCAAGCAGGAAGGCTACAGTTCAGCATGCCTTGGCTGCTAATCTGACCATATGCATGGTCTGGGCAGCTCCTGAACTTGGCCCAGGGAAGGTCTTTGCTGGCTCCCTTCTCTCTTCTGTGGCTGATATCCACATTCATGACAACAGCGCCTGAATGGGAATCCAAGAGTAAATTGTAAACTGAAACACAATTGACCATCAAATACAATTGCTGGCAAACCATTTTTTATTTAAAAAGTACAAGAAACCAGGGAGAAGGAAGAAAAAACCTAAACCAAATGAAAATGCCAACTCTGGTCTAGGCCACTAAATTGCTTAATACACAATGTAAGACCTCTCAGAAGGAGCTGCCCAAGAAGGGCTGCTCTTCCAACAGACCTCTGGAAGACTGCACATGAACTTTTCTGAGTGAAGCCTGCACAGCCATTTCCCTTCATAATTATCTAGCCCACTGCTTCTTAAATCTCTGCCTTGTCTCTAATGTCATAGCCATTTATTGCTGCCTTTCCCACAGAAGCTAACATTTTCTTACTGAATAATGAGACGCTTTGCACCACACACCATTCTGGCTGTCCCGAGACCTCTCCTGCCCTGTGAAAAGCCCAGTCCAATTAACTGTGCCTATTCCTGGCTCCATTGTTCATCCCAGCAGCCTGCAGGACCAGGCACTCTGCCTTCATCTGCAGCTCGGCATCCCACTCTGCTCCATGTCCACCTGAAGTGAGTGCTCAGTGGTGACAGGGCAGGTGGCAGGTGACATGTACCCATGCTGCTGGCAGTTGTGTTCTCCCACCTGTCCCATCCTCCCTGCCCACACTGGGCACACTCTGCCCTGGCCGCCTGGTGCTGGAATGTGCCTTTCCCTGCATGCTGCTCTGGGGAAACCGGCAGGCATGGGATAATAGAATATATTAGCACTGAGTCCATTCAGTCCCTGGCTCTTTATGAACAAAGCCTGCTAACTGAGCTGATTTTTGCCAAATGACTGGCTTTCGTGCATGAGCAGCAGAGTGGAGCCCCCAGATACTCCCATGCAACAAGGGCTATTGCCCAGGGCTCATTGTTTTACTCCTGCACTTGAGGGCATGGAGGAGTCACGGCCTTGCCTGCCCTGGCATTTCTTCTCCAGTTTCCCACCACTGCATTAGCCCTGTCTCAGCCCCAGCAGAAGCAGCAGTGATGAGAGAGATGGGACAAGCTAGCCACAGGTCCCCACAGTCCCTGACTGTCCCTTGGTGCCCGTGCCCCCTCTCCAGGGGCAGATGGGATGCACCAGCAGAGGCAGCCCACCTACCATGTCCCTACATGGAGATCCCACCGTGCCACCCCTGCAGCAGGACAGCTCCTGGACACCCCCAGGGAATATTTGGTTTAGGTTAGAACCCCCCTCAGCCCACCAAGAGCTGATAGCCCCTGCCAGGGTCAACATCTGAGGAGGACATTGGTTTTGCCATGTTTGTTTTCTGGTTTTCTCAGCAGATTGCTCCAAGACTCCAATAACACTGATGCAGCCCGGAACACTCGCTCACCCCGTGATAAGGGAATCTGCACAGGGAGGTTTTGCAGCTGTGGGGGCCTCAGTCAAGTGCCCAGGGCCCCTGGGGCTGCAGGAGACACCTTCACCAAAAGCTGTCCGGCAGAAGGATCAAGGCACCCAACAATTCCAGCCAATGTCTCCTGTTTGTGTGAAATTAGCACCAATAAGTGCTATAACTATACATGACCAACAACAGGTTTACTAGCTAACATATAAAGAACTACAAGAGCTAATGCTGTCAGCACTGCTGAAACTCTTGACCGTCTGCCCCTAGTCCCAGGAGGGAACCGATGGCAAATGTTTACAGGGCTTATAAATATTTATCCTGTAATAACTTACTGCATTACAGCACATTCTTCTCCATTCTTCTCCAAAGGTTCAGCTTTGCCCTGGACCAGGTGCAGGCTGCTGAGAGGTTCTGTGGCATATATAAAGTTTGCCTGAATAACATACAGCAAGTGCTGGTGTTCAATAAAACAGCAGCAGCAAAGCTGCACGCATGAAAGGCACTGCAAGTCATTCCTTACCCAACAAATGAAAAATGTGGCTGGGGAGCACAGGTGTGCAGGCACATTGATGTGGGTGCAAAGCCCTTCTGGGTTGCCAGAGTAACCCTGGGAAGGTGCTGCAAGTCACTGGGGAGGTATAAATCACACTGCTGGGCTGGCATGATGGAAGTCTCAGCCCAAGAGTGGCCCCATGCTGCCTGAGAACATAAGGACCCTTGGCTGCTTTTGTGAGGACCCCAAAGGAAGGGAGCAGAGACTAGCCCACCGTGAGGAAACATCTCATGCTTCTTGCTCTTCAGCAATCCTATCTGCCCTCTTCCCTCTAAAAAATTTTAGCCATCTGTCCACTTATTTATTTATCCTTCTCATGCTAAATGATTTGCAAGAGCATAAGATGCCTGTGGTTTGGAAACCATGTGATAATCTCCAAGCTGGACCAGAGCTGGAGTTCAGAACTACCTTCTAAGAGGAGTAAATAAGCAGATTGGAAAGATTCCATTGTGTATATTCTAGGTTGCTATTTTCTTAACCCTGTCTCATTAAGATGGATGGAGTTTCTGCTTATTAGTAATTTGGCAAGTTCCTTTTTGTGTACACTCTGCACTTCTCACTAATGACGCTGTGCTTCAGTGATTAACAAAAGAGACTTCCAGCGTAGTCAGTGAAAACACAGCCATGCACTTGGGGCACTGGGACGGAAACCCAATGTTCTGAAGATGCCCTCTGTGGAAGACGAGGAACTGCAGGGAACACAGCAAAGAAGAAGCTGCTGGTTATAAAACCTTTCCTGACACTCAAATAATTTTGACTTGAGGATATTGGTTCTTTAATTTACATGCATAATTGCAGAGCTGACAGGGCCTGTAACACAGTGATCCAGAGCCTTTCCTCTGCTGTTCCTAAGACATATCTGATGGAGACGAAGCTGGCACTGCTACTGCCTGGATTTACAGCTGGCCATTAAAGTATGTTTACAAGTCTTTAGTACAGTGTACACATGTGGTAAATCATTGATTAAACAAAGAGCTCCTCCTGTCATGCTCCCTCTCTTAACTTCTCCTACTGCTCTGGTACCCAGCCTGGAGCCTGTGTCCAGCGGTGGTGGTCAGCCGATGGCAGGTGTGCGTGTGGTGCCCAAGCGGGCAGACACATGTACCCACAGCTGCACATGTAGCCTGCATTGTCACTGACAGCTAGATGCTGTTGGATACACACCTACACAAAAAGCCCCATGCAGATCCTCAGCATGAAGGTCAGCTAATCTGACCTTACCCACATGCAGTGAAAGGTGTTCTTGCTAGCATTCTTGCTAGCATATTTTCAAATCCCTTACTGCTCTTGGTCACATTGCTTTTGAGCCTGGCCAGACCAATCACCTGCACAGGGCAGAGACCCAAGCAGGTACACAGCGAACAAGAGAAGCAGCTGTTCCTTCCTGGGACACTCACGAGAGAAGGAAATTGGGGGCCTTTTCCAACCTCAGCTGCATTCCAGTGGGCCAGCCGGCTGGCACGGGCCGCACGCAGCTCCTCAGTGCTGACCAGAGCCCTGGCTGCTGGGTCTCCCCAGCACCAAGGGCTCTCACCAAGGAGGGAAAGCCAGGGCTGGCAGGTACAGTGGAAGAAAAGCAGGATGGAAACAGGGCACAGTTTCCAAGTACATGGGAAACGAGATCCCTTTTCCCTGGTACCAGGAAGCATTGCACACAGCCCACACAATGGATTGCACTGGACCCTTCCTTGCAGCAGGAAAAAAGATGCTGGGTTTGGTGTTTTACCAAGCACGGCAGTGGCTGAGGCTGGGGAGCAGCAGGAGCTACAGGCCCCCACCATGGCTCATTGTGCTGCATACAATAAACATCTGGCCAGCTGTGCTGTCATCTGTGGCCAGAGCCTCGTTCTTGTGGCCACAGAGCTGGGCAAAGGCCAAAGGGTAAAGGGCAAACCATGGGAGCAGAAACAAAGCTAGATCATTCATGCAAACCTTTTCAGGAGTTTTTGGTGTCAGGATGACCAGCCGTAGGAGTGCGGGACTCACTGCCTGTGTGTGAAATTGCTTTTGGGACACACAGGCTGCCAGGTCCCATGCAGTCACTTGGCAGTGGTTGAAAAGGTGCAGGATCTTGGAGGCTTAATTAGAAGGAACCCACAAGGATCATTGAAGTCCAATTCCTGGCCCTGCTCCTGTGTCTGAGGATCCCATCCTGTGCCTGAGACTGTTGTCCAAGCTCTTGAGCTCTGGCAGGCTTGGGGCCATGACC
The DNA here is from genome assembly GCF_015227805.2 of Hirundo rustica. Classification (NCBI taxonomy): domain Eukaryota; kingdom Metazoa; phylum Chordata; class Aves; order Passeriformes; family Hirundinidae; genus Hirundo; species Hirundo rustica. Next base: position 5,078,190 of record NC_053477.1, read on the forward strand.
ACTGCTCTGGGGAGCCTGCTCAGTGCCTGACCACCCTCTGGGGGAAGAACTTGCCCCACTTCCCATTGTCACCCCGTCACCACCAGGTACAGCATCCACCTGTGCTGAAATCCTACTGTAGTATCCTCAAAGTCAAGGTCTCACTTAGGCGCTTTCCTGAATAAAAACTTGTTAAGAGAAACGCCTGCAAGGCAAGGCCAGTCCTGCTCTCCCTCCTCTTTTTAACAGTGAGAAAATGGGGTGGCTTTGCCCCAAGGCAGCTTTTCCTTGGGATGGAAGGAGAGGAGCCTGGGCACTCTCCTTTCATCTCCACATCCAGCTGGTGACAGCGCTGGCTTCTGAGGTAGACTTCAACATGTTGACTTAAGGCTGATTCACTGGGGCACAACATGCTGCCTCAATTTCAGGGTTTTAATGGACTGGCAGGGAAGGAGGAGAGGGAAACAGAATTTTCCTTTACCCAAAAATAATTTTATGGAGATTTAAAAGAGATTTAAAGAAGAATCTCTTCCCTCCCTTCCCCCTTTCTCAACTGTACTGTGCATTTTAAACTGTTTGTGGAAGGGAATTAATTAGCACAGGCAGCAGAGCCCAAAGCTCTGCAGCAGCCCATCTCCTGCACAATGGAGATCCAATGCTTTCTCCCCTGCCTGGGAAACACATGCCCAAAATCTAAGTACATACGTTTTTTCTAACCTAATTCATTTTGTATATTGATGGAGAAAATCCATAGCAAATATTTATGACTTTGCAATAAATAACCCTCACAGAAGTTACAAAAGAGTTCTGGTGAGTCTCAAGGTAACTTTCAGTGAATTCCAGGGGTCAGGGCAGACTGGGATACTGAGCCCATAGTGCTCGAGCCTTTGGCTCATCTGTTTTAAATTATTGGTATTACTCAGTGTAGCATTGCTCTCAATGGAGTAGCTGTGCTGTGATTCCATGCCATATTTTATTTCTGTGGCAGGAGAGAAGCTTCAATTACTATTAGTTGTACTCTGTTGTAGCCAGCAAAAAAACCAGCCCCCAGCAAGGAGGGGTTGGTCCTGCTGGCGTTTGCAGGCTGGCAAAAGAAGGCGTCCGTGCCCAAGTGCCTGGGACAGGACTCGGGGCCAGACATGGTGCTTTTTCCTGCCGGTTCAGAACATGGACTGCCGAGGTGCTCGCAGGGGTCTGGTGCTGCTTGAAAGGTGCTAGTGTCCCAAAATTCTGCTGAAGGCAGCCGAGGATGCTCCGGGCCCTGCTGGAGCCAGCGAGGGGGCTGGGGTGAGAATGGAGCGAGCTCATCCCCACTCCATCTTCGTTAGCTCTTAATCACCACAGCGGAAGGAGAAGCCACTAGCTGCATCACACTGCTGTCCCGGGCATGGGCTCCTTTCAGAGCTTTCAGAAAACAGGGTCAGACGTGTCTTCTGACCTGTGACCTGTCGCTTCTCTCCTCGCCATAATTATCTAATACAGCGCTCTCCCTGCCAAGTACAATGAAACAATTTGTCACTTCAATTGTCTGTCAGTCAACACTGGGGCCTTTTCAACAAGCCAACACATGTTTTTTGAGAGCTTGTCAGCAAGGGCTGTCTGGCCAGGCACATAACCATGGAAAATGGAACCTTTGTTAATTCTGGTTCTTAGAAAAGTAAACCCATTCACTTGTTTTTTTCAAGCCTTCAGTTTGGAATTTGCACAAGAAGCTGAATTGCCCCTGATCCCTAAATGATTGGTCAGAGGATTTGCATGAGGAAGCAGAAATTAATTATTCTTTTCTTTTCTTTTTATTTTCTGTAATTGTGTGTTTAGAAATGAGATTACATTCTACAGCAGCACGAGGGGCTGAGGGGGGAATTGCTTTGCATTTGTTTAGCTCCTTAGAGTTAAGATCACCTAATCGTTTCAAGCATTTCCTAAGACTCCCTCTCTCTTTTTCTGCTTTAATGACCAAACAAAGATTGTGCTACTTCCCGGGGAACTTTCCTGGCAGCTGAGCTCAGCAGTGGGAGCCAGGGGCTTATCCCCCTGCCAAAATAGTCAGAATCACACAGTCACTAAGGTTGGAAAAGACCTCTAGGATCACTGAGCCCAACCATTAACTAACTCAGCGTTGCCAAGGTCTCCTTGCTGCTTGCAGGGCACGAAATGCATTGCAGAGCCCGCGGGCTTGTGCGTCTGGATCCAGTGGCTCCTCGTGTTGGAGGAAGGGTGTCAGGATTCCAGCTGGCCCGGGAGGAAGCTGCTGGTTGTCTGATTTGAATGTCTGGTCAGCACAAGCTGGGGTGCCTGGGCAGCCCCATGCACGGCAGGGTGCTGGTAGAGGAAAAGAAAGTACTTTTTTTTTTAATTTTTTTTTTTTTTTTTGTGCTACTTAGAGCTTCCTTCTGTTTTTTGTTTTGTTTGGTTTTGGTTTTGTGGGGTTTTTTGTTTTGTTTTGTTTTGTTTTCTTTTGAAAGCAGCTCCCTTTGAAATTCTCACTTTCTCTGTTGATACACGTATAAAATCCTATTCCTGAATATTTAATACAAGCTAGATATCTCCATTTTCAGGTATTCATAATTTTTTTTGTCATGTGGAAGCTTGTGTTTTGGACAGACATGGAATATTTTATTTGAGAGCATTACAGAAATGCTGGATAGCCCCAACTCAATTTCAAATGCCCTGAATTCTCCAGATCTGTCTTTCCAGAATACCCCTGTCCCAATCTAATTCAAATCATACAGAGACCTCTCACTTAGAATCTTTCAAGCCCATAAGATGAAACATATTGGCTTTGCAAGTATATCTCCCAGTCTAAGCCATGCCTGTAAATTTGATTGGCCTTCTTGCATCTATACTGCATTAGGTGGTCTGAAAGACTCTTTGTTTCAAAGTGTGTCTGTCCCCTCCAGCAGCCCCAAGTGTCTGTGCTTGCTCAGGCTGGAAAACCCTACGCCCATGAACAGCAAGGAGTCAGCGGCTGTTCAACACCTGGGATTCGCCTGTGGGTCTCAGCAGGAGCAGAGTGGCACCGTGCAGCCCCATGGCACCTTCAGCCACAAACCCCAAACACGAAGGACGGGATCCTGAAGGATGAGCTCCCAAAGACACAGCCCTTGAGAGCACCCTGTTTTTGTAGGAAGTGCCTGAGCCACTCCAGGTCAGCTGAGGACGTGCAGCATGGGGACAGAGCCTGGTTCTCTCCTGAACGAAGTAATTTACTACCTTGCTGTATGATTTCAGGGACATTCACTGTATAACTTTAACAGGCTTATGCTAATTCACTGGTTTGAATCAGAATAATCTTGTTAAAATTATGAACAACTTAGGCATGGAATAATAAAATACTGTAACATAATACAGGGATCTTTCAGAAAGGGACAGATTGCAGGATCACCATTTCCATGCCGGGTCTTCCTGTTCACATGGCAAACGTGGAAGATTCTCAGGGATTGCAGTGTTTGCCATCTCTTCTATTCCAAAAGCACAATAGTAATGAACATCTATTAAATTCTATTTATCTCCTTTCTTGATTCAGGTCTTCAGTCAAGACAGAGAAGAAATACATTCTCACTTAACCCCTCTGGAACCCAGCTGGAAGGCGCTGCAGTTGCCATACAGGGGAAGAGAGATCTGTTCTTACACTTGCTGAGAGATAAGCAAAGCAACAGAGTCCATGGAAGAGTTGCCCCAAGCGTTTAAGTTGTGCTTTTAGTATGTGTTTCAAATCCATTTATATCTGTAGAAGCCAAACCGCTGACCACAACAGAAAGCAAAATAAGGTTTTGGTGCAGAGATAGAACATATTTCTTAGTCATTGTTTCTGTGTTAAGTGGTTTCAGAAGTGATCTAATCTGGGACTGTGAAATTAGCAGAATTACCTAATTACACAAATTCCAGAGACATCTGCCATGTAATAATGATAATATTCCACTTCAAGGGCTTCAAATTTTACTAAAAAGGCCAGCAGCATCTCAGACATCCTGAAAATATATTAATATGTTTTTGTAAACTCTAGTAAAATTCTAATTGGATAAAACCTTGCATTCAAAAGCTGATTCTTTGAAAATATTTTAAATGCACATAAAATATCTGAGAAAATGTTAACATTATGATCTTAATGGCTTGCACACTGGAACCAGCTAAAGGCTAGGAAGACACCATCCATCGGGTACAATATTTTAAGCAAAGTATTTCTGAGTGTAGCCTGACAACACAGCCTCTCTCATAATCACCACCAGGGCCTGGGGATGCCTCCAGTGACACTGCATTCTTGGAACCCAGGTTCACAGGAAGCACATCCGGCCCTGCATCATCACTTGGACACTGACCCAGCAACGACTGAGCATGACCCAAGCCAGCCTGTCATTACGGGAGTTCATTCCCCCTCGGAATGCCTGAGAAATTCTCTCGTGTTTATCGTCTCCTTAGTGGAAGTTCCGGCTGATTGAGGAGCAGCTGCAGCAGCAAATAATGAAACTCAAGTCCCAAATGCTTTTGTCCCTTTGCTTTTAATTGACCAAATGATGGGTTTTATCCACCGTTTAAATAAACAGGCCTCTGACTGGCATCCCAGCAGAGGCTCCTCGGCCGGTAGGGAGCAGGACGGCGCAGGGACGATCCGGGACATGCCTCTCCCACCCCGCCCTGCGGCCCCAGGACAGAGTTCTCGAGCGAGACTGTCCCTGAGCTCTGCTGCTTGCCCGGGCTGCGCCACGGCAGTTTCCAGGTCTTCCTTAACCTGAGTGACCTGCGCCCTTGGCAGCCTGAAGCTCTCGGGCAAAGGCTAAGGGGCCGCCAACGGATCCCGTGTGCGCCAGCACAAGCAGCCGGGATAAAGCCGCGGGAGCGCGCTCTGTTCGCAGCGCCAACGGATCCCGTGTGTGCCAGCACAAGCAGCTGGGATAAAGCCGCGGGAGCGCGCTCTGCTCGCAGCGCCAACGGATCCCGTGTGTGCCACCACAGGCAGCCGGGATAAAGCCGCGGGAGCGCGCTCTGTTCGCAATGCCTCCGGCTCCTAAGGAAAGCAGCGGAACGGGGCCCGGGCGGTACCAAGTACAGCCGGAGGGGGGGCTGTCACGTGGGTTGACCGCTCCTGAAGCGGGAAGAGCGTCACGACCAATCGGACATGGCTGCTTTTTGCGCATGCGCACTCTAGCTGCTCAGCCTCCCCCTCCCCCCCCCGAGGCTACGCCTGCGCACTACCGCGCCTGGTGGCCCCTGGCGGCCCCTGGCGGCACTTCCGCCCTCACCCGGAGCCCGGCGGTTTTGCGACAGCCGTAAGTGAGCGGGGTGGCCGGCGTTCCGGAGGGACCGGACGGGACAGGGGCGGCGGCGCGATGAGGCCGCAACAGGCGCCTGTGTCGGGCAAGGTGTTCATCCAGCGCGACTACAGCGGTGGGACGCGCTGCCAGTTCCAGAGCAAGTTCCCGGCCGAGCTGGAGAACAGGGTGAGGCGGGGCGGATTGGGGTCGGCTCGCGGCGAGCGCGGCGCGCGGAACCTGCACGCCGGGCAGGGCCGGGCCGGGCCGGGCACGGGCCTTACCGGCCTGCGCCCAGGTGTTGTTCACAGGTGCGTTGCCCGGGTCGGAGCCAGTTCCGCGGGTTCCCCGAGGGCGGGGTAGCATCTCCTGCACGAATCTCTAACCGAGGCCGTTCAGGTGCAGGAGCGGACGTAGTTCCTCCCCGTGTCCCCGTCCCTGTGGTCAGTCCTGGTTTGCAGCGTAGAGCAGAATGTACTCGTTGTGTCTCTGAGAACAAAGCCGTTTCTGTGCTCAGGTGTTAGCATTGTCCTCTTCCTTGGAATCCTGCCCGTCCTGCCGAACCCGCTTAGAGGCCTCACAGATGCTGTCTCAAGTACTTTCGTTTTGGTCAATGCTATCACATCTATCTTAAGCTGACAGTCAAACAAACACACTTTCCTACCCCATTTTCTTTCTCAAACTCAGCTTTCTCTTCCTTGTTCCTTTGTTGTGTTTTGTTGAGGGTGTGTTTGGTCAGCACTGCAGCAGCACCGAGGCACTGTGGGTATGGGGTGTCCATCCACTGTCTACCTGTTTATTTTAACCCAGCACGTCCCTGTGTGTGAATTCCATTTTTTTCACCGTTGAACTGTGCATTTGCTTCAGGTGTATTGCTCTGGATGGTTTTGTGTCCACGCTATGTTTGAATTCAGACTCAGCCTGAACACAAGGCAGGTGTCTAACAAAGAGCTGCATGTCTGTAACTGTATGTTTCAGGCTGGGGCTCTGAGCACAGTGCAGATGATCCATGAGTGGAGGTGGATGTACGGGGGTACTAGTGAGTTCTGAAGTGACAGCCCCACTTGCTTTTCTTGCAGATTGACAGGCAGCAGTTTGAGGAGACAGTCCGGACACTGAACAACCTCTATGCAGAAGCTGAGAAACTTGGGGGCCAATCTTACCTTGAGGGTTGTCTTGCCTGCTTGACTGCCTACACCATCTTCCTGTGTATGGAGACACATTATGAAAAGGTATGTGCTTGTTTCCCCTTCAGCCTGCAGGCAAGTACTTGGTTCTTGGTGGTTTCCTGTGACTTGAAGTGTTTTAGGTGCAGATTCTGTACGGATGTAACTCAGACATGCTGGTACTGGTCAGTTTGGGTCCCATGGGAGTCACCTTGAATTCTGTGGCAAGTGCCCACACCGTGGAGCCATCAGACCAGTTGTGTGTTAGTTCTCACCTTGCCATATCTGTGATATTGTTGCAAAGGAAACAGTTGTGACTCCTGTGCTATTTCATTACCAGGTTCTAAAGAAAATCGCTAAGTTCATTCAGGAACAGAATGAGAAGATCTATGCTCCTCAGGGCCTTCTGCTGACAGATCCCATTGAAAGAGGATTAAGGGTTGTATCCTTCTGTGGCTTCTGCCTTGTGCTCCTCATTTTTCTCAGTGAGGCACCTCTGCTCATGCTTGATCTGTGATACAGTCGGTGATTAGTCTTGTTGCTCTTTGTTGTGTCCTGGTCTCCAGTAAGGTTTTAGTATGTTAAGATTTGGTATGTGGAAAGTGCATGAAAATGTGGAACCTGACCTTTGTGACTGCCTGGAAAGAGCACTAGAGATCCTTCCTCTATTCCAGGGACCTCCAGAAATGTTTTTCTGACTGGAGAAAGAAGTGACCATGCTGGTAGGACAGAAATTGATGTTGTGAGAACAAGAGCTGGCTGTTAGTTAATTTGCAACCCTCAGCTCAGGTTCTGGTGAAGATTTTGATACACAACATCATTGCAAGCCCAGCACTTGCTTCCACTGTGCCTTATTTCAACCCTTTTTCTTCAGCTGTTGAGCCACATTGCAGACATTTTAAGTGGTTGTTGCTTGGAGTTGTAAAGACCTCTCATAGCAAATGGAGGAATATAAGGAGTAACGCATCTTTCCTTGAAAGTATTGAAACAACAGCAACTTGGAACCCAATGCCAGTTGAATATATAAGGCCATTTCCTTGCAGGTGGGTTTTGTGTCCTTGTCCAAGTAGCTCAGAGCTGTCGCATACATGACTCCTTTTTTCTCAGTGTGTTTTCCACTGTGCATACACCTTCCGGGGAAAAAAAAGCCCAAAACCAAACAAAAACCAGCATTCAACTTCAGTGAAAGTATTTTCAGTTTGGTAAGTGATTTATTAGCAGCATTAACTTTTTTGCTTGGTGCACAGCTTTCCTCAAAATGTAGCAGAAGTGGGGCAGGTCTCAAACCCTCTGCACACAGCACCAAGTTCCTGTGCAAGCCCTGGGCTGGGAGCCAATACTCTTACCTGATGAGGCATCTCACATGGACTCTTCCCTTGATTTGGAGCTCTGGGACCTGCCTTAAAATAGCTAAGATAGCAAAATTCCCATCATAATGTTTTTCTGCCTTTTTCTGAGTATGTTTTCATAGTCTCTTTATAGTGTATTTCCCTAACAGCTTTTCTGTGCAGATTGAAATTACCATTTATGAAGACAGAGGTTTGACCAGTGGAAGATAGAACTGTGGAGTCTCAGGTACATGCTACCCTTAGCTCAGCTCAATCTCAACTTCTTTCAGTGCTCAAAGGATTGGGTGCTGTCATGCTGAGAGTTTATCCCACCATTGTATGTCATCAGGGACTGTGTTCACATAAATTCTGTGTGGACCAGCTCTTCTTGGAAGTAAAAATACCAGTACTGGGCATGATGTTGCTGAAAGTTACCTTGGAGAAACCTGGGTCTTGATTGTGTAAATATGGTAACTTCTGCTATATGATGTCCAAAATTCTTGTCACATCGGTAAAAAATGGACTCTGTCTCTGCGCATATTCTAGCATACAGAGCCTTTTTGTTGCAGCTTTTCAGTTGGCAGCTGTTCTGGTTATCATGCTGATGTCTTTACCTGTGGTGCTTTTGGGTAAGAGGGGCCAGCAACCTTGAAAAGCTCTGCTGAGAGGCTCATCTAGAGATGCTGTGGAACAAGTAACAAAGTGAAGAGTGTTCCCAGGACTTGGGCTCATGCTAATTGTATCCAATATAGGCCACCAAAATGATTATCTGTGACTTTGCGTTTGGAAAGCTCACATTGGGACTGGTTCCCTTGTGTTAGGTGCCCTTCGGGTCCTGGGATGGGAGTGTTAAATATGGATTATTGGCAGTGTATACAGAAAGAATGAGAAATATTTATGCCTGTTATGCAAAACGAAACAAGCAATAAAGGGGTTTAATTTTTTTTTTTTTTTTTTTTTTGGACAAATGAAATCAAGAGTTCTGGGTTCTGCTCATGCTGTTTACCATAACACATGGTAGCTTGCTTCTCCTGCCAGACTCTTCCTGCAGCTGTAGAAAGGTTTGTGTGGGGGAGCTTTTGGTATGATTTAGGAAGAGTTTCTAACCATATGAAACTTCTTTTCTAGATGATAGCTCACCGGTGGATTTGCTGTACCAAGGTTCCCCTACCTCCTACTTTAGAGCATCATTCCTTTCTCTGCTGCCAGATCCACAGTGCCATCTACTACAAGGACTAACTTCCTCAAACTGCTCCCTACGGGGTGACCTAGCTGGTCAGCATCCACTTTGCAGTAGATTTGGAAGCAACAGGATCACTTCTTAGTTTTTGTTTGGTTTGGGGTTTTCTTTTTCAAGAAAAGGCAGAAGTGGTAAAGCTGTGTTCTCTCCTGAAAAAAATGGGGCCCTCAACCCAACAGAAGTTTAGTTTTAGTCCTGTAAGTGCAGTGCTGTTCCTTCCTGGTTTTTAAACCCTTCTGTGTGTCAGTTGGGCTTTGGAAAGCTCCAATGGGAATTTCTCTCCGGTTCAGTTTTAGAGTTCAGAGATACATAGTGCCTCTTCTCAGTGAGAAGTGACTCAAGACAACGTCTCTTGTGCTGATCCTTGTGGAAAACCTAGAGGCAGAGTGTTCCTTGTGTTAATGTCTTGGTTATCCCTGGAAGGGGGGGTTGTAGCCAGGCTTTAACCCTGGTGGTTTTTCTGCCCCTGTGTATGCTGTTGTTGGCCCTGTCACTACTCACCACGAGGGGCCTGGCTAGTCATGAAACAGTGAGCACAGTAAAGTGGATGCTGAGCCAATAAAAATAATTATTCCCACCCTTCTCTGATTAATATGTGAAGTGAAAAACTGTTTCTTTATGGATTTCTTATATATAGTTTATAGGAAAACATTGATTTGACAGACTGTAAGATACTGTGTAAGATGGATTTCTTAATTCTGTCTGCTGGCACACATTGAGGAGTTGAGCTGTGCATTCCTTAGCGTCCCTGTGCATTGCTCAGCAGTACCTGCACGAGTGAAATTCCCCACAACCCAAGCTGGCTGAATCCTTTCTCTTACATCCTTTTACCATATCAAAGCCCAGGTGTCCTGGTATAGGGGCCGAATGTCAGTGTCCAGTTGTGGAAGGAACTCAGGAGTCCAGAAGAGACGCTTAGCAGGGGTGGAGGGGCTGGATTGGTTGTTGGTGGTGCTGCAGGTGCTAATACTGGATATGGAACTCCAGGCTCATTCCTCAGCCACTGGGGGGTTGAGATTTAAATTAATATTTTCATTGTATAAAATTTCTTTTTTTCTAAACTGTAACAGTGTTTGCCTTTCACAGCTGTTGCAATATTGGCAGAAGTACTGATGGATCAGTAAACCTTTTCTTAAACTGTGTGCAGGTCTGTTCTGGCAGCGCCATGCTTTGGGGCACAGGGTGACTCTGGAGCACTGGGCTGGGAGTGACCAGAACTGCAGCGCTTCAGGGCTTGGCCTGTGGTGCACAAGAGGCCGTTTCCCGGGGGCCCGTGCCTCTGGCTGGAGCAGGGCCAGTGGTCACTTCGTGCCGGGGGCTGGGGGACACATGGAGGTGTGTGGGTGTGTGCGTGTGTCGGTGTGTGGGTCTGGGTGTGTGCGTGTGTCGGTGTGTGTGTCTGGCTGTGGGCGTGTGTCTGGGCGTGTGTCTGGGTGTGGGTCTGGCTGTGGCTCTGGCTGTGGGTGTGTATGGGTCCAGAAGTTGCAGTTTGACGTTGCTCCCTGATTGGTCGAGACGGCTGCAGCCTGCTCCGCCCCCCGGCTTCCAAAAACCTGCATTTCCTATCCGCCTCCTGATTGGCCAGCTGCAACCCTGATTGGCTGAAAAAGCTGCAGCCAGGAGCCGCACCGTGATTGGTCGAAGAAGCTTCATTACAACCCTCCTCCTGGTCGCAAAAGCAGCAGCTTCAATCTGCATCCTGATTGGGCGAAAAAGGGGATTTTTTTTCAATCCGCCTCGTGATTGGCCGAAGAAGCGGCGGCCCCATTCCGTCCCTGACTGGCCGAAAGCCGCAGCGTCATTCCTGATCCATGTTCCCGGGCTGCTGCGCCTGCGCCGTTCGCGGGCTGGGTGCATCGGTTGGCGGGAGCGATGGCGGCCGCGGCCGCGGCCGGCGGCGACTCGGACGGCGACAGCGAGGAGTTGGTGCTCACCCCAGCACAGCTGATCCACAGCCTGGAGCAGGTACCGTGGCCTAGAGCGACGGGCTTGGGCCGGGGGTTGCTGGGCGCACTGGAGCAGATGCCGAAGGATGGGGCCGTGGCCGTGTTTTTCCCTTTCGCTGGTGGGGCTGCGTAGCTGAGGTCTTCCTTGCTTTCACTGACAGCGTGCCTTCTTTCAGGCCTGGCTGAATGAGAAATTTGCTCCAGAACTGCTGGAGAGTAAACCTGAAGTCATCGAGTGTGTTGTGGAGCAGCTGGACCATATGGTAGGTTCTCCTGGCTCGCATGATGGTACAGACAGGCCCTGGTTGCCTGGTTTGGCAGATACATGCCTGAGTCTCTGAGAGTGCAGGGATTGTCTGCTTCCCTGTCTCTGAGACAGATTCTCCGAATTTCTTCTTTGAGCTTGCCTTGGAGAAGGGCTGAAGTACAAGGAAGCAGCATGCTTCGGGTCATCAAAAGCAGCTGTAGTCTGGTTTTGTGGGTTATATATACAAAACTGGTCTTCCTCTCTATTTCTTGTTGTTTGACATTTCAACCATCTAATTTCTTGTTGCTTTTTCGTGCAGGAAGCAAACCTGAAGCGGGGAAAGAGAGGAGACCTGAAAGTCAGTGTTCACCACATGGAGATCGAAAGGATCCGTTATGTGCTCAGCAGCTACTTGCGGTGTCGACTGGTGAAGGTAATGCTTGCTGTGCAGCCCAGAGGGTGAAAAAGGATAATTTCAGGAGGGATTTTTACCTACACAGAACTTCGTGCCTCAGCACAGCATTTAATTAAAGCATGTCCTCTCTCTGTTCTCTGAAATGTAACTCCAGGAAATTAATATCTTGGACACAGTTTCGTATGGTAATGGAAGAAGATCACACCAATGTTGATCACAACATTGTGAGTGCTGTTTGCTTAATCTAAGCCTGGAGTGGCACAGCTGAATGCTGTCCCATTCTGCCCAAGTCCTGCTGTGTGCATGCATGGTTGTATAGCTTGGTGATCCCATGTGATGTCAGAGTTAGGTGAGGAGCAGGGGTTTGGGCAGGCCTGTAGCTGCTTCTACAGCTTGTAGGGAATCCAGTGGAGAGTGGGGCTTTAAGCACTGGACTCTTGGAGAGATGTGTATTGTTATTTTGGATTGTGTTCCAATATTAGATAGAGAAGTTTTTTCCCCATATCCTGGAGAAGGAGAAGTCTCGAGCTGAAGGGGAGCCCTCCATTTTATCACCAGAGGAGTTTGCTTTTGCTAAAGAGTGAGTACATTTTCAATGTATCTTCCTCCCCTTTTATAGATTATAGAAACTTACCTGTGTGTTTTGCTGAAGTTCTTGATACTGTGAGCCTTAAACGGGTTTCAAGTATGAATCAGTGTGTCTTACCAGGAGGTTTCCTTATGGGTAAGAAAGGAACTGTGATTTTGAGTTATTTACCTGGGTAGGCCAAGGGCCTGTCTTTGGCTGTGCCCCTGGGATGAGGAGCTGTTGCTTACTCTTATTTTGAGTCAATACTGTCCCTCCAGATTTGTATTTGATTAACCAAGTCAATACTTGAATGGTTTGTTTCAGGTACATGGCAAACACAGAGGCTTACCTGAAAAATGTGGCCCTAAAACACATGCCTCCTAACCTGCAGAAGGTGTCTCTCCTAAAATCAGGTGAGTCCATCCAGACTCCAGAGTAATCTGAAAACTGTAGAAGCAGGGGGAAGTGGGGCTCCAGGGGGCCCCAAATGTAAGGGCTAGTCCTCCAGTTGCTGCTCAGTTGAAGCAAAGGTGATGTGATGATAATGTTGTGACATGGTTCCATGCTGCTGCCCGGGAGTCATGCTGGCCCCTGCTGTCAAGTCCTGTCTTACACTGCGGCTGGCGACATGCATCTGGTTAGAAGTCTCTGGTGTTCCCTTTGCTGGCTATAAGTTTGCTACCTGTCAGACCCCTCAGTGTTCTGCAGAGGAACATTAATGAAGTCTGAGCTTGTGCTCTCAATCTGTTGTCTACAGTTCCAAAGCCCAATCTGGACTCCTTTGTGTTTCTGAGGGTGCTGGAGCGGCAGGAGAACATCCTAGTGGAGCCAGAGACAGATGAGCAGAGGTAGGTGGGCATTTCTGCATGTGGCACAGGTATCAATCAGCATTGCTGATGGGCGTGAGCTGCAGCTCATGTCCCGCCTGTCTCTGCAGGGAATATGCCATCAACCTGGAGGAGGGCTCGCAGCACCTGATCCGTTACAGAACCGTGGCCCCTCTGGTGGCCTCAGGAGCCGTGCAGCTCATCTGAGAGGAGAGGTAAGTGCATGGTGGGAGGAACAGCCACTGCATTATCTCCCCTGCTCACCCCACCACAGCAGGGCTGGCAGGAGCTCCCCGTGGGGATGCCTGGGCCAGGTCCCCACTGACGTGACAGGCAGAGCAGAGTGGCACTGGGGGTGAGTACCACAGTGTTGTACCACAGAGGCATTCATTACCCCCACATCTCATCAAGCTCCCGGTTGCTTGTGACATGCCCAGCACACAGCCATATAGTCCTTACTCTGGCATTCGTGGGTGAGGGCAGGCTGTGTCACAGGTTAGCGTCTGGAAAGCTTCAGTGTGTAGCTGCTGGGATGCCTTGTTTAAGAGCACGGGCAGGCAGCATCACTAAAACAGAACAACTGTGGTCATGGACTCAGGAGAAAGTCATTGCTGCTGTGTGTCTTCCGAATACCATCCCTGCAGAGGATGAGGGGTTCTGGTACAGCTTCAGGTTGCATTTGTGAGAGTAGAAGCTGTCAGACTCCCTTCTGCAGAAACCACTGCTAAGGCTAGTGGGACACGCAGTTCATTTTTGCTAGTCACCCAAAGCAAAAGCTCCTTTGGCCCTGCTGCCCCATGCAGGTCTCTTCTAGCTGGAGGAGAAGCCAGGGTGTTCTGTGGTACTTCAGCTCAGAACCTGTCAAGTGCGTGGGCAGACAGGGGCTTGTGTTTATCAGGGCAGGGTCTCTCTTCCCTACATGGTCTGCATGAGAGGTGTCTGGGGAGCATCTTCCTCTACAACGCTGGTGGTGACACAGGGCATCTTGTAGTGTGAGTAGCTTTGCATGTGTAGTTTATACTCTTCCTAACTAATCCATTTAGGTAAAGAAGATTCTTTGAAGCATAGATGTTAAGAGGGGCCTGGGTTTAATCCTTAGGAATCAGTAGTATATATATTCCTCTGAACAGCCCCCCAGGAAGGGCTTGTGAGTCATGCCCTGCCCGTATTTACAGCCAGACAGCTTCACAGAGGTGACTGAAGCTTCCAGACAAAATCCTTGTTAATCTGCTGCTGTGGAAGTGTGCTCCACAGGATCTGCCTGAGGATTGTGTAGGTGGCACGTCTGCAGGCTTTCTCCTTGGCCCTATTCAGTCTGACTGAATGCTTGTCCAGGCAGCTTGTACTTACCACACAGCTGTGTGTCACATGGCAGTAGCAGTATGAGCATGAGGGGCACCTGTCCTTTTCTAGTGGCTGAACTTTAACTGACCTGATGGTTTCCAGAGTGCCTTTGGTGCAGCTTGTCTCTGGAGCTTGGCAGCTGGCATGTGACCATGTCTTCACAGGCTAGGCAGGAGAGTGGAGATGCCTAGTAGGCTGAGATCAGTCAGGCTGCAAGTAAGAGTCAGTTGTGGCACACCTGAAAATGCCACCTGCTTTTGTGTCCTTCCATGATTAAATACCCAGATATCTGTGGAACTGCTAACACCGCACCTCTGCTCTGTGTTGGGGGAAAGGGAAGTGTTCACAGCTTTATTGAGAAAATGATGGGTTTGGCTTGTACTTTTAGATGGAGGAGAAAACACAGCTGTGCATCCACCTGAATCTGTGCTGCTGGGAGAGAATGGTTAGACTAGGAGCAGCTTTTCCAGTGTTCATGGATTCTGCCGTTAAACTTGCGGTCAAATGCATTCCTTGTTCTCTGCTCTCCTCTGGGTGAAAATAGATTGGGTTTATTTAGTGATTAGCTCTGAACGCAAAGTAGATGGATGGTGGAAAAGGTCACAGCGAGGGCACTGATGGTGAGCTGCAATTTCCCTACCTGAGCTGGAACTGCTCTCCTGGGGCGGGGCAGAGAAAGGTGGGACAAACGGTTTCACTGCTAGGAAGACTCATGTTTGTATTGGCTACCCCAGGTCACTGAAGTGGGGGGTGTTTGCACTGTCAGCCCAAGATGATGTGTTTAAAGGATGTTTTTGCATCATGTTTTTGCTAGCTGGGCACTGGGTTCAAGCTCACTTTGGCCGTCCTGTGAGAGATGTCTTGCATTGTGCTGCAGACACTCAGACGTGGTGATGGAGAGCCATGTAGAAGTATTGATAGGTCAGTCAGCTGTGTCATGAACTGATGAATATCTGTGCTGTCAGCAGGAACAATCAGGGCTGCTTAACATAAATGGCTAGACAGCTCTGGAGAGATTAGCAAGAGGTACAAGGCAGGGGTGATCTGATTTAGGTGAAAGTCTTTACTGTCAAGGAGTCACATGTGAGCTGAACAGTGAGGATGATTTTGAATATAGTTGTCAGGGAAACCACAGTGTCTCTTGCCTGTGAGCAAATTTCCGTCTCAGTGCACACATCTAGGGTAAGAAGCTTCTGAGTTGGCAGAGCATGAGCCGAGGGTGTGGGGTTTTCTCTCCTTAGACACCCTGGAAATAGCTGTCTTTGGAGAAGCATCTGAAAAGGGGTGTATTAAGCCGGTTCAAACCTTTCCCCTTAAAGATTAGGTAAGAGGAACATGGTCCTTTTTCTCCCAGAGCTACCTCCCGGTGTCGATAGTTGCACAGATACCGGTCCTCCTGGCGCAGTAGAAGGCCGAGCCGGGCCCGGTGCCGGCGGGTCTCCGGGGCGCGGTGCCGCTGCCGCCGTGCCCGGTGCGAGCGCGGCCCCGCGGGGGGGGGGGCGGGGCGGGGCGGTGCCAGTCCCGGGTCCCATTGGCCGCCCGGGAGTGCGGCATCGCGTTGATTGGCTGGCGCGGGGTGTCCCGGACGCGGACGCTCCCGCGGCTCCACTGACGCGGAGCCGCCGCGGCGGGAGCGGAGCGGAGCGGGCAGGACGCGATGAGCTGCGGCGAGTGAGCGGGGCCGGGCGCGGGTGGGGCGGGGGAGCTCGCCGGGACCGACGGCTGGGGCCGCGCCGCCTGACCCCCTCCTCGCCTCTAGGCTTTTCCAGGTGTGCAGCGGGCGGGCTGTCGTCCCCCCAGCCATGCCCGTGGACCTGGCCGTGCGACTCTGCCTGAGCCATTCGCCTCCCATCCGCAAGCTGCTGAACTCCTACGAGGAGCTGCGGGGCAACCGAGGCTGCAAACCCCTCCGATCCTGTCTCAACCAGAAGCTGAGTGCAGAACCTGAGCCGGAGCA
Organism: Hirundo rustica; assembly: GCF_015227805.2. Lineage (NCBI taxonomy): Eukaryota > Metazoa > Chordata > Aves > Passeriformes > Hirundinidae > Hirundo > Hirundo rustica. Next base: position 5,094,456 of record NC_053477.1, read on the forward strand.
GCAAGACAGTACCAAGAGCTCGAAGGGCCAGAAGAAGAAGCAGGTCGTGTTTGCTGATATGAAGGGGCTCTCATTGACAGCTGTCCGCTTCTTCTCAAAGATTGAGGAGGACCTCTGTGATTTGCAGCATGCCCTGTCAGACCTTGCCTGTTTCCGACCTAGGCTGTGGGACTTATGCCCAGAAGCGTGCAGGTATGTGCTGGATTTCCCACAGCCGTCTGCAAACTATGTGGCTTTCCGCAACAGCCTGCACAGAAACTTTGTCTGCCTGGAGAGCTGTGTGATCCAGGATCGTGCTCTGTCAGGGACAGTGAAGGTTAGGAACATTGAGTACGAGAAGAAAGTGATGGTCCGCATCACCTTTGATGGCTGGAAGAGCTTCCGGGACATCTCTTGCCAGTACATGCACAGCTCATACGGCTCAGCTGACACAGACATCTTCTCTTTTGAGCTTACCCTGCCCAAGCCATCCATTTCCCATCGGGGCACAGAGTTTTGCATCTTCTTCCAGTGTGGACAAAAGACCCACTGGGACAACAACAGTGGGAAGAACTACAAGATCTGCCACGTGGGCATGATCCGCCCTGCCTCCCATGCTGTGAAGAGTGCCAGCAGGGCCTGGGAGCATCTTGGCACCTCTGGGACTGCTGCTCTAGTCCTTTCTCACCTGCAGACCTGGCAGCATTCAGAGACGCAAGCTCCTTATTGGTAGGAAGGCAGTGTGGGGAGAGATGTAGGTCCGCTCCCTGTCCCAACTGGTACAGTGGTCTTTGGGGAGGGGTCAGCTGCAGCAGATGCTGCTCACGGTTTTGGTAGCTCCTTCATGGCCTGCTGTGAGTAGCTGCCAGTCTCTGCAGAAGTTTCTTCACTTCTTGCTGCTGCTACAGAGGCTGGAAGCTACTGCTTGAGTAACTCCTGCGTGTAGGTGCTCAGGGCAACATGAGTATAGGGGAGTGACAAGGGAAGGGCTATGGGCTGGGAGCCGCGGCCATGTCTGAGCCAGCCCGGGAGCTGCGGGGGCCGGTGCTGCCCAAGTGCCTTGTGTGGAGGGAGCTGCTGGGAACGGGGTACGATCCTGGCGCTGCCCGGGCCTCCTGCTGCAGGTGCTCTCCAAACCACGGTCGCGAGAAGGGCTCACCGTGGGGTTACTGCGCCAGCTGCGGCGGCGTGTCTCCGGTCGTTGGTGCTGTAACGGGGAATTAATAAAGTGACGGCGCTTCGCGACTCCTGCTTTCTCGTCCGCCTCCTCCGGGGGGTGGGGCCGGGGCCTGGCGGGCGCCCTCAGCCGGCGGCGGGGAAGCGTCGCGGTCGTGCGGGCGCGGCCCCGCGGGCGGCGCGTTGACGTCACGCACGCAGCGCGGTGCGGGAGCGCGCACGCACGTGGCGGAGCGGGGCCCGGCGGCGGCGGCGGCAGCAGTAGCAGGTGAGTTCCCGCCCGGAGCGGCCTCCGCGCCCCCTCCCGCCCCGCACCGGCTCGGCACCGCCGTTCCGTGCGGCGCGGCCGGGGCCGGCCCGGCCGGGGCCGGCCCGCCCGTACACCGTTATCCCCGGGACCGCGGCCTCCCCGTCGCGGTGCGGCCGCGCCGCAGTGCCCCCCGTGCTGGCTCCGCGCACCCTCGCCCCGGACACACCGACGAAAGTTGTCGGGAGGGCCGGGCCCCGGCCCTGCCGTGACCCGCCGCGATCCCGGGGAGCAGAGCTGAGAGCGACCCTCGCCGCCGAACGCGGTCTCGCTGCAGCCGACCCGGCCTCGGGCGGGCCGTTACGCTGGTCAGTCGCTGCAGCCTCGAAACAGCGGTACGGGTTGCGGTTTCTGTGCTTGTCGGGCCCGCCTGGCTGTGCCCCAGCCCCGGGGCGGTGCCGCGGCGGGGCTGGACGGGCTGCTGCCAGGGCCGACCCGCCGCCAGCCCGTGGGCAGGGCTGCGGCGCACGTGGGCTCTGCTGTGGTGGGTGACACGGTGCAGAAGAGTCACAGCTGAGCCCCTCACAACCGCGGCTGCCGGCTCAGGGGGCCGGTCTAACCAGTTTACCAGCACGAGTCCTGGTTCTGATGGGTGACAGCTGTGGCATAATGGGCAGCTGCACGCGTGGCTGACGTGCTGCGTCTCCCAGTACACGGTCTGTGTATGTGCCTTTGAAGAACTGACACTATTCTTAACGTTACTGGTACAGCAGTATTTAACCACCAGCTGGAACATAGTGTACAGGGGAGCAAGAGGATCTTTATAGACCCTCGTTTGCCCTGTGTGCTTGTCAGGTACCTGTGAAATCCCATCGTCGGGTTGAGACTCCGTAGACTGCCGATGGCGGTGTCCAGAGGGAAGTCTCCCCTGAGCAGACTCATTTTTTATCACAAGCCTCCGTTGGCCCTGTGGGTGTGTGACCTTTGACTGCTCCCTGTGCCCCAGCAAGTTCCTCTTTGACTAATCATCAGCAGTGATTCTCCCCTTAGGCTCACTTCCTGTCCTGAACTGTTTGTAAATCTGCCCTGTGTCACAGGGGATGAGATGTATAGGGGCAGAGGAAGTGATGCCTACCCAGGAATCTGGGTACCTGGCTTCCTCAGTTCTCTTGGATGCCCCTGAAATGAGAGACATGATAAGATCTTTGTCGTGAGGAAGGGTTTTCTGTCACTCCTTTCCTGTACTTGAGACCTGATTGCAGCATCCTGTGCTGTAGGTGTGGTTCTGGATGAGTCTGCTTCATCTGAGGTGTGCATGGTATAAAAATACAGCGTGAATGGTAGCAGGAGGTGATTCCCAAGTCTGTGACAGTGATGGGCAGTAGCTAGAGTATCAGTCTCAGTCTTGCTGTGTCTTGGGAGCTGCTCTGAATGGTATGACCTCAGCCCAAGTACTTCCTTCCAGGTTTCAGAGCCCACTGTCTCTGGCTTCCTGCCACGCTCTCTGCGCTGACATCTTTCCGATCTGCTGACTTCAGTTGCTCTCCTCGACTGCTGCTGGTGGCATGTGAGTGCCACATCTGCCAAGAAGTCAACTTGCTGTTTGAAAGCTTTCCAGGGACACAAACGTCATTCGTGTCTGTAATGACCCTTCAGCATGAGTGGATGCCAGGCACCTCCAGAATTAAACTTGTTCCAGGCGTCACGCAAGGACCCGTGCTGGTGCGCATGTCCTCGTGGGGAGAACAGTAATAGCTCCACATACGGTAGGCTCCTTTGAGTGCCAACTCCCTCGATCTCCTCCAATGCAGGCTCAGGGATGGACTCCACCTTGTCCCTCTGAAGAGACTCTGCATGCTCTCAGCAGCCGGGAGGGGATTCTGCTGCCAGATTGTCCACAAGCTGCCCCAGGACAGGACTTGCTCACTGGCAGCCTGGGAGGGGATCCATTCCTGCAGTCGTGTTGCTGCCGTGCCCACCACCTGCCCTTGGACAAACCAGTGTGTGTGCGCCGTCTGCTCTGAGCTCTTTGGCCTGCACCGTCTGAAGTCACCTGAGCTCCTGGCAGACTGTTGGCTTGTTTTCCCAAGTGCTTTCCCTGATCCTGTCTCATTCCCTCTCGCAGAGTCCTGAAAGGATGTGAACTTTGGAATGGGGTCTCTGAGCACGCTGCAGACTTGGTGCATGTGTGAGACTGTTGCTGAGTAACAGGAGGACTGGTTCATTGCCGCGAGCCGCCCTTCTGTCTGGCTGCAGGGCACCAGCCTTGCCTGGGCCCTTCACCATGTTCCTCCTGCTCCCCTTTGACAGCCTAGTGGTTAATCTTTTGGGGATTTCCATAACTGTCCTCTTCACTCTGCTTCTGGTTTTCATCATTGTGCCAGCAATTTTTGGAGTCTCCTTTGGCATCCGCAAGGTTTACATGAAAACTTTATTAAAGATATTTCAGGTAAGTCATGTTTTCAGAATGTTCTCTGTGTGTTTACAGAGGTTTGTCCAAGCATGTTCATGATAGGAAGAGAGGCTTTCACCTCAGGAGGGCATTGTGGGTGACTGGAGTGGAGGATTGGGCTTTGGATGTTGTGCTGCTGCCAGATGACCTCTTCTGCTCATCTCAGCCAAATGCAGTCTACAAGGCTTCTGTCTGTGGGCTGGTTTTTTTCATGTAATTATTCTAGTAGGTCTTCAAATAAAGCAGTAGTCTAGTGAGCCTCGTCAGGAGTGCAGCAGGATCTGGGGGGTAGCTTGGAGGGGTTTGTGTCCCAGGCAAGGCAGAGTGCTGCTACAGCTTGATGTCAGGTGTGATGGGGAAGGACCAGGCTGCAGCCAGCAGGTTGCTCCTTCAGGACACATTTGGACGAAGCAGAAGCAGAGGTAAGGTAAGACTTTTGTGCTGCAAGGCCTGTGTGGTCTGTGGCCAGAACCCAGAGCTCTCAACATGCTTCTGTCCTGGAGTGTCACCTACTGAGCCTTGTCTGGACCTGCCACCTTGGAGGACAACCAGCAGCCTTTGCCGACCCTCTTGGCACAGAGAGGCCCAGTGGAATTTTCCAGCTTGTTGTCATGCTATTCCCTTGCCTGCCTTTGGCACACTAATTTTATGGGCTGTCTCTGAGCCAGCACCTCTTGAAGCAAGTTCCTGACCAGACCAGAATTTATCTACTAAGAGTAGTAGCTAAAGCCTATACCACCCTACCCTGGCAGCCCAGGTGAAAGGCACAGTGTTTGCTAGGGAGTTTTTAGGCTCATAGATACGGAGTTCATGCTGCTAAGGATGCATGGTATAGGTACTGCTGTTTGAATGGGATCTATTGTCCTCAGAGTATCCCTGTACTGGCTGGCTTGGGAAGACAGCCATGGAGCTCACAGTGTTCAGCTCTTTAAACTCTCAAGTCCTCCCAAAAGCCTGATATATAAATTGGAAGACGCTGGGCTTTGTGAGGGGTTTCATTAACACAGATATCTGAAGACTTGACTACAGATTTACTGACTAAAGTGGGCAGAAAAAAAAGGTTTTAAATGGAACTTTTCACAATGTTTTCGGTTTTTTTCCCCTTTCTTCAATTCAGGAATATTTACTTTCAACACCTGTATTGGCATTTGAAACTATTTTTTCTGAAAAGACTGGGAAGTCTATTTCAGCTTTTGTTAAAGAATCTTAGTGGTGGGATAGAGGAGCAGTCATGCACAAGTGGTCACTGATTTGGTGGAAAATTCACTCATTAGGTTTGACCATTCAGAATTGTATTTTGGAGGGCTATTATTTACTCAAAATATTTTCCCAGCACTCAGGGCTAATCTTGGGAACGCAGAGGGGCAGCACATGGGAGTGTGGCAGTCTGGAAGCTTGTGGGACACAGCCTGAGCTGCAAGGCCTGGCTGGCAGCAGCACGCCTGTGTTGGTGGGGAGGGAGGGCACCTGCCCGGTGCCTCTCCGGTGGGAGGCTGGGTTTGCTGCTGCCGCAGTCAGGATGGAAATGTGCTGGGTTTGCAAGCACTGCCTTCAGCGAAGGCTGCTTAGCTCCTGCAAGGTCAGAGCTCCTCTCCTGACTTCTGGGATGGCAGTATCTAGGCAATCTTCTGCAGTCCTGGAGTTCTAGCTGCTGGCAGAGGCAGCTGCTAGGTGAGTGGGACACTCCATATGCGTTCACCATTCCCCCATTGCTGCCTCCTGATCTGCTGCTGGTATGGGTTGAGATCGGGATGCCAGAATTTGCAGCAACTTCCCCCCTTCACAGATAAGCGCGTTCTACACAAGTTCTCCTCCTTCAGAAGTTTGTCCTTCCAGACCTACATGAATTACAGGCTGTGAAGGTTATTTGGAGGGCAGGCAGGAAAACTGCACAGAAATGCAGCCTGCAGTTTGTGCTGGTGCCCTTGAAAATTAGCTGAGAGAACAAATAGTCCTGGCACAGGATTTGGCAACCAGCTGTCTGAGGGTGCTTGCTGCTGCTGTTTTGGGCAGATTGCTGAGCTGAGAAGCAGCAGCAGGAAGCTGAATCAGAGGGGCAAGGATCCCATCCCATCATCAGCCTGATGTTTTCAGCAGCAACCTGAAAACAGTCTCTGCTTTGAATTTAGAAGAAACAAGGATTGAAAAGTAGCACTGGTCCCCTGACCAGCTGCCTACACTGTGGTGCAGGCACCCCAGCAAGATGCACAGCTCAGCCAGAAGCTGTGCAGTGGCAACCACGTGCAAGGTGCAGCAGAGCTGAGAGGTCATGGAAACTGCAGAAAATCTTGCTGTGCCATCTCGGCACTGAGCACTCTTTTTCCCTCTGGCACTCCCTGTTCCCAGGCCAGTCTCTGCTTCCACATCAGTTGAGCTGGGTTCATCACTCACTCTTACAGTTCTGTATGGAAGCCTTCTGCTTCAGCCCCATCTTCCCCCTTGGGCTATGGTCCTTCCCGAAAGTCAGCTCTAAAATCGCCAGTAGTGTGGAGCTATAGGCCTTGCAAATCTTGGTTGTCCTATCTGTCTTGCAGTGGGCAACACTGAGAATAGAGCGTGGTGCCAAGGAGAAGAACCATCCGTTGTACAAGCCCTATGTCAATGGTGAGGTTCTGGCCTGCGTGGGTACGCAGAGTTCAAAATTCTTTTGGGGAGGTGGGGTAAATGTGGTGTCTCTGAGCAGCTGAGTTCTGCTGGGAAGTCTTTTCCATGTAGAAGAGAGTTCTAGAGAGCTCTGTTTCATGAGGAAGGGCAGGGAAGCACCCCAGGGGTGCTTAATTTCTAGATACTGGGGAGGGCTGGTTTATGCCTGTATGGACTGGAGAAAGGAAGGGGACCCTGAGGAGGGTGGGTGAGGAGACGCCTTGGCTTTTGTCTCCCTTTGAGTGGGCAAGTCACACTTTGCCCAGAGCTGCCTGTGGTGTGCTGCAGGTATCATTGCAAAGGAGCCGACATCACTGGAGGAGGAGATCAAGGAGATCCGCCGGAGTGGCAGTGGCAAAGCCCTGGACACCCCTGAGTTTGAGCTCTCAGATATCTTCTATTTCTGCCGCAAAGGCATCGAGACTATCATGGATGATGAAGTGACCAAGAGGTTCTCAGCTGAAGAGCTGGAGTCCTGGAACCTGCTCAGCAGGACCAACTACAACTTTCAGTATATCAGCCTGCGCCTCACTGTGCTCTGGGGACTTGGTGTGCTCATCCGATACTGCTTCCTTCTGCCCCTCAGGTGAGTGCTGGTGCAGGGACCTGCCTGCCAAGAAGGTGCTGATGGCCTGGTTTTGCTAGCATGTAGTTTCCTTCTTTCTGCAGGATAGCCCTGGCGTTTACTGGCATCAGCTTGTTGGTGACTGGTACCACAGTGGTGGGATATTTGCCAAATGGAAGGTGAGTTCATCTTTGAGGGAGGAGCAGATGGAGAGCACTGTGTGCAGTTTGAGACTGGATAATCCTGAAATTTCCCTGCAAAGCTTTCTGTTCTACCACCTGCAGACAAAGCAATTGGTCCTGGCAGCTGTGGTCTTTCAGGAACAGGCACCCTGTAATTTTCAACAAAGGGCCTAGATGTGAGCACTAAGCTGGTGGCAGAGCGTTCAGCCCTGGCCTCTGAAAGTAGTAATAACAGAAAAGGGCAAAGACCAAAATTTTATTCTCATGAGTTAAGAATCGGTGATCACAAGCTGATTGCAAAGCTCAGTACATGCTGTGTTTCTGTAGCAGAGATGTGAAAGCTTTCTGGATTTCATAGCCTGGGGCAACGGGGCTGAGTGGCACTGTTACAGGGGATATTGTAGGACTGGGGAGTGATGGTCTCTGTCCTGAGCTGCAGGTGTAAGGACTTCCTGAGCAAACACGTCCACCTGATGTGTTACCGGATCTGCGTGCGTGCCCTCACAGCCATCATCACCTACCACGACCGGTAAGGCCTAGCTGCTGCAGGCTGCTCCTGCCCAGGAGGTACTCCATGCAGGGCATTATGCGGGTCTCATGCTTCCTTCCTCTTTCTTCACCTCTACCTTTATTTCGTGTCTAGAGAAAACAGACCCCGGAATGGAGGCATCTGTGTGGCCAATCACACCTCCCCCATTGATGTGATCATCCTGGCCAGTGATGGCTACTATGCCATGGTAAGGTCTGCCTGGGTCTGCCTGCCCAGGCCTGGCTGCCTGCATGGAGGGAGCAGCAAGCTTGTTATGGGGCAGGAAGTAGGGAGCAAGGGTCCTTTGAGCATGTAGAACTACTTTTCCCTGCATGACGTGGCAGGGCACTGTCAGACTCTGTTGTGCATGGCGTTTCTGCAAGCTCAGCCTGGAACTCAATGCACCAGGCGTCTGTGGGCACAGCTTTGCAGGAAGAGCTCTATGCTTTGCTGTTGCTGGAAGAGCAGAATGGTTCCCCAGCTGGACCTGCTGCCATGGGGAAAGCACTTGGGGTTTGCTGTATCTGTCTTTCAAGTCAGCAACTGGGACTTTTCATCTTACCCTTTCCAGGGTAGCAGTAGGAGGATAAACCTCAGTTGGGCTGTGAAACTGGGCACTGCCTTGACTTTCATATGTGCCCAGGTCTTGTAACTTGTGTCTTCTTGCCCTGTTCAGGTGGGTCAGATCCATGGAGGGCTCATGGGTGTGATACAGAGAGCCATGGTGAAAGCCTGTCCCCATGTCTGGTTCGAACGTTCTGAGGTCAAAGATCGTCACCTCGTCGCCAGAAGGTGTGACAGTCGCTGGCTGCAGGGGTGGGTCTGAAGGTTGGGGAAGAGGGCTGCTCACCTCCCTTGGATGAGGACATTGCATGGCCTCATAAGTGCTGGGAGATTGTGCCCCTGTTGTTGGCACCCTGATAGTCCCTGGTGACTGCTGGTTAAGGACTGCTGCTGTGTGGATTGCTACTGAGAGCATCTGTCCCTTCTGCTAATTTTTGACACTCTTCTGTTTAGGCTCACAGAACATGTCCAGGACAAAAGCAAACTGCCTATTCTTATTTTTCCAGAAGGTGAGTGCAACAAGGCCAGAGAAGCACCAGGTGGAGAAGGTACCTTGAGATAGCACCACATTTCTGTTCCTTCTCACACAGCCAAGGGCTTGAGACTCTCCATTGAGATGAAAGGAACATTATGTCTTTAGAGCTGAGTGAGCCCAGGATGCAGGAGTCACACATGATGTCGCAGGGACCCATTCTGTGCACACAGAGAACAGGGCTTGGACTGAGAGTTAGAGGAGAGTTCTTGGGCTCCTGTGGCCCTGCCCTTAAACCAATAGCTTAGACTTCTGAACTGGTTTGCAGAGGAAAGTTAAGATTGTGCTTGCCTCTTACAGGAACATGCATCAACAACACATCTGTGATGATGTTCAAAAAGGGGAGCTTTGAAATTGGAGCCACAGTTTACCCTGTAGCCATCAAGGTATGACAAGGCAACATTCTTAGGGCACAAGTCTGTCTGTCCTTCTGTGTCTGTCTTGGCAGCCCAGTCCAGCCTGGTCTGAGGGCACAGAAAAGCTGAGGTCACTCATGTAGTGCTCTGGGAGAGCTGACCTGTAGCTCAGTTTGGGGTGGAAGTTGGGAGCCTCAGAGAGGGTGCAGCCACTGCCTGACTTCCATTAACTCTTTTGCCTTTGTAGTATGACCCACAGTTTGGAGATGCCTTTTGGAACAGCAGCAAATATGGCATGGTGACCTACCTCCTCAGGATGATGACCAGCTGGGCCATCGTCTGCAGTGTCTGGTACTTGCCCCCAATGACCAGGCAGGTAAGGTGATCCTACCAGCCTATCTGATTGCTTTCCTATTTGGCCCTTTGCTCCTGCTGAACAGTCTTATTTTGCCATAGCCTGAAGAGGACGCAGTGCAGTTTGCCAATCGAGTGAAGTCAGCCATTGCCAGGCAGGGGGGGCTTGTGGATCTGCTCTGGTGAGTCCAAGCAGGCTTTTCTCTTCCTAGTGCCAGAGTTCCGTGTTCTGGGTCCTGGTGTCTACTCATGTGGGCGGTAGAGCTCCATTCCTTGCTTAGGGTAGAGCAGGCCTCTGAAGGAATGTTCTTCTGTAGTAGGGACCAAAGTCTTTGCTTCTTCTGTATGCTGGGCATCAGGGCTTCATTCTGTGATTGTAGCTTGCATTGGGATGCCCTGGGTTTGTCTTGTTTCTACTCAGCAAGGTGTGTTCAGCTTGGGAACTTGCTTTCCCAGGCACTGAGGTCTCAGAGCCCAGGAGACAGGCAGTCAGTCTCCTGTAGTGGTACTAGAGTAGCTCACATTTCTGGCAGAATTGCTGTTTTGAGCACAGTGCAGGGCCATGGGGGCAGCTCCTGGGAGAACCAGAAAGAAAGTGATGCCCTTTGGGGATGTGTGGTCTGCAGTGTGCCCTGGCAACACGGGGTACAGGGGCAGCTGTCAGCAGTCAGTGGAATTCTGACTTGCCCTGAACAGTCCCAAAGGTGGTGCCTGCCTGCAGCCTCTCTGATATGACTCTCTCCCCAGGGATGGAGGGCTGAAGAGGGAGAAGGTGAAAGATGCGTTCAAAGAGGAGCAGCAGAAACTCTACAGCAAAATGATTGTAGGCAGCCATGAAGACCGGAGCCGCTCCTGAGTCTGCTGCCTCCAGCACTGCCACTGGGGCTGGCCAAAGCTCCCTGCCTCCAGCACCAACCAGGGCTTGTCTGCAGCAACTCTGAATCTTTGGACTTGGGCTACTCCAGAGCTGCTTGGACTCGCCCTTTCACCCCCTGGCTGTTGTTTCCCGGAGGCACTATTGCTGCCTGGAGTCTTTAGGCCTTTGGCAGCTGATGGCAAAGATGCCTTCTTGTTACTGTTACAGTGAAGCCCCTTGCAGGGGCAGTATTAAATGAAACTCTTATAGTGTCATGTGCTTCCATCTGGTGTGTCCAGCCCCAGGGAAGGACTGGTGTGGTGTGCATGTGTGTCAGTCACAAGTGTCCCACAGCACAAAAGCTGGTGAGCTGTGCTGAAATTGGCTTCCTTGACAACCAAGGGAATCCTCATGAGCCTGTGTCCCTCGTGTGTGAGGCATAAATCCCTTAGGAGCAGAATGTGGCCTCTCAGGCCATTTCCAGATCCACTTCGAGGAGAAATCTTTTTCTTTTGCTACCTTCCTGTCAGATTGACCCAGACTGTTGCTTCTACAGTGTCTAACAGCCTCTTTGCTGTTCCTGATGCAGTAGGGATCATCCTCCTTGGAAACCTCCCTCGGTCCACTGGGGCTGCGGGGTGCCAGGTGTCACTGGAGTGGCAGGTGGGGCTCCTGAGGAATGTGTACATGCTATGGGGGCCTAGGGTGTGTAGGAGAGCCCAAGACTTCAGGGCTAGGGCAGCAAATCCCTTTTTGAATGTCTCCTGAGGGAAACAGTGGCATCTGACCTTGTCATGCACACACATGGATAGTATCAACTTGTTGCAGGAAAACTGAAATCTGGTGCTGGAGGTGGTGCCCCTTTCTGCTCTGCAAGTCAGTTATTTAGTAAAACTTGCATCTAAGCATTTGTCACATGTACTTTCCCATTTTCCTTAACATTCCTACCAACTTGAGCACTTACACTTGGTTCTCTGCTCTTAAAAGCAAGAGCCGTATCACTGCTACCTGCTGATGCTTGCATTTTGTAAAGCTCTGGAGAAGGCAGTTAGCTAAGTTCCTTCTTTGTACCTCAAGTGTTGTTTGTTGGGGAGGGCATCTTCTATGTCAGGTGAGGACAGCTGTTCTGTGTAAGTGGCCTTAAATCTGAACTTTCCTGCACTTTTTTTTTTTTTTTGACTGATGGAACTTTGCTCCGGCTGCAAGCTCAGGGGCCATTTGGGTGAAGACCCCTGCACCATGCAGTGGTTTGGCGAGCCCTGGAGGGAGCCACAGTGAGCCATGGGTTGCCGAGGCAGTGCCGTTCTCGCTGGGTACTGTGGGTGGCCCTTCCCCCTGTGCCAAGCTGCAGCTGGGGATGCAGCTGCTAGGGACGTGGACACTCCCTGCTGATCACTGGGTCTCCAGGCTCTCCTTCACTTCTCCCCAGAGAAGTTCAGCAGCTGTTCCCGAGCCCTATCAAGGGCTGTGCCCCCAGAGCTCTCCTCTCTGGGGGTGGGACGGACATTCCCTTCAGGCACTGCGGAAGGTCACAGGCCTCCCACACCCTCTTGCCATGTCCTCAGATGCTTGGACCCAGCTGCAGGTGACCACAAGTCTCCTGCCAGCAGCTGAGTTCCTTGTCCCTGACGCTGTGGTGATGTGCAGAACCCTCCTCAGCTTTGCAGGAAGTCCAGCCGCCCTGCTGTGCTTGGGGACCTTCCCCAGCGGCGTTCAGGATGCTCCACAGCAGGCAAGGAACTGGCTGGACAGGTTAGGAGGCACACATCCATCTTTCCTTGGCTCTCCCACCCCATGCCCCCAGTCAATATGTCTCTCTCCGATGAGAAAGTTAATAAATTTAGCTCTAGATTAAAAGTATCGATCATTTCATTTGTAAGCGATAAATAACTGGGGGGGGGAGCACTGGGCGGCCCATGGGGTAGGGGCTGCTGGCTCCAGCTGCAGCAGCCGTGCACCCCACTGGGGCCAGGAGCTCTCATATGCATTCTGCCCGGATGCTGGCATTGATTTGCTATTAGTCTCCCCGCACCACCCAGTAGCACATCATTCCCGGAGCTGCTATTAATGGCCTTTTGATAAATAATCACTTGTAAGTCAATAAATTTTTATTAAACAGTGTGGCGCTTTGATTTATGAAAATCCGACGGGGTTTGTCTGGGAGAAAAGGGATGCAGAATTGAAGCGGAGCTGCTATCCATCTGCCTGCCAGGCTGGCCTGCCTGTGCTCACACCCCCGGCGCAGCTGGCTCCCAGCTCTGCCCACACAGCCTGAGGCTGCCTGGCACCAGGCACACGGCAGGTAGAGCTGGTGCTCACTGCTGACTGACCCTGTCGAGACCCCAGCACTGATGGGGCACCACTCTTCTGCAGCAGCAAGTGGCCAGTGGGAAAGCGGGAGCCACAGTGGGCAGCATAGGGAGGAGAGGGGATCAGTCTTGGATACCAGGCTGGGGCTCTGCATGGATCAGCACTGCTTGGGGTCCTGTCTCAATATGGGGATGCACGGGGCAGCCAGGCTGCAGCAGCTATTTGTCACTCTCCCTGGCTACTGCAGGCCCTTTGCCACCTGCTTTATTTGTCTCCCAGCCCTGACGTGGCATCAGACAGGTGTTAAACTACTTAATCACTTTAAAATTGTTTTAATTTTCTGTTTTGTATTGATCTCCACAGCACCAATTAATCAGCTCAGTGGACCAGGCAGTTAGTACATTAAAAATTGTCAGCCAAGCTAGGCAGCTTAGAAAATGTTAAAAAAATATCCCACCAGCAGCCCCTCACTTCTCCCACCATGTGGAAGCCACTCCCGCTGGGCGCTGGCTCTGTCCACAGACAGTGATGTGTCTCTTCTGGCCCTGCCACCAGCTCCGTGCACCATGGGACCTGCCATCCCATGTCCTTGCAAAGGGTCCATTAGCTCTGTCCTGGCCCAGCACCTGTCCCAGGGAGGCAGTGGAGGGGCTGCGTGGCTGAAGGGGAAAGTATTATAATCCCCATGCTCACTGCAGGGGCTGGACAGGGACCTGTGTGGGGACAGTAGCCCCCCAGAGTGCTGGAAAAATGGCACTGAGCAGTCAGGTCTCCTTGCAAAGTGCCCACAGCCCAGTGAGAGACTGGAGAGGGCTTTAAGCCAAGTGTGGGCCTTGGCAGGTTGTACAGGGATGATCTGCAGCCCCACAAGGCTGGTGCTCAGGACCACTGCAAGGCCCCAGTGTGGACTGGGGCACCAGCCCATTGCAGGTACTGCCCGCAGCTGCATGGGAGGGCACCCCTTCACCAGCCCCATTCTTACCCCTTCTGTGCTTGTGCCATGCTGCTAATCAGTGCCTGACAGACCAGCAGCACCTTATCTGCTATTGATTTCCTTCCAAGACACAGCCCATGTGTTTGCTCACACCTGGCTGGCACTTAGTTGGCCCTTGGCTGAACAACTGCCAAGCTTGCCACCTTCAGTGCTGTGCCTGTGCCAGCTGCAGCTCCTTTGGCGTCCTAAGCAGGTAAGGTCAGCTGGCCTTGTGCAGCACCCACAGTTGGCATGCCACTTGGTGAGCCATGGGGGAGCCAAAACAGGGGGTGTGCAGACCCATGTCTGTATGCACACATCTGTATGTGCAGCCCCCGTTGCACAGGGGTGCAGCACAGAGCTGGGGGGACCCAACAGGCTGGCAGGCAAACACACTGGGACTATTGATGCCGCATCAATCCTGCAGCCCCGACAGGTGAATGGGCTCTCACTCACACCGTTAAGATAAATGATATTTATTTGCTGCTAAGAGCTTCCAATAAGAGGCCCCAGTGAGTGACTTTTGAACCAGCAGCTCTTGCTGCTGGTAAACACCCAAACCAGAGAAAACCCTGGGAAAATCTCCAGGGCACTTCCTGCCCCACACGCAGGATCACAGCATGGACCCTTCCCCTGCTTGGCATGCAGACCCTGCCCCATACATCCTATCCCCAACCCTTCTCTGGCCCAGCCTCACAAGGCCACCCTCAACCACATGCCCACAAAACAAGTGCTGGGACTTGACTGGGACCTTTATTTCATCAATGCCGATAACATGGCTGCACCTGACACTACCACGAGTGCTGCTCCCAGCCCTGCAAGCCATGCTCCCCATCCAGCTGTCAGCCACCCCATCCCAACAGCCAGGCACCTGCTGGTGACGGGAGTCACCCCCCAGCAGGATGCAGGTGGCTGGGCCAGTCACACCCCGGCCCAGAGGGGCGAGCTGTGCTGGTGCTCAGCCACTGTGTGTGCCCAAGCCCAGCATTGAGAAGGCCGCACGGTGCTTCCTCAGCAGCAGCCGGATCTTCTCATCATCAGAGTCTGGGTCCAGGGGCTTGTTGTACTCATCGTCCTCGGTCTCAGAGGCCGCCCGCTCTCCGCCAGAGCCCCCCGCCCGCTGCGAGGATGAGGAGGGCTCCAGGGCACTCTTCTTCCTCCATTTGGTCCGTCGGTTCTGGAACCAGACCTGTTGCCCCATGGGCCCAGCTCAGTTAGCAGCCAACGCACTGTGCACCCCATGCCACACCGGGACCAACTCACCTTCACCTGAGACTCAGTCATGCCAAGAGAATAGGCCAGCCGTGCTCTTTCTGGACCCGCCAGGTACTTGGTCTGCTCAAAAGTCTTCTCCAAAGCAAAGATCTGGTGTCCCGTGAAGGTTGGGCGTGTGTGCTTCTTCTTGTGGATGCTGTCAGCCAAGTGAGCAGGAGCTACAGAAGAGGAAGAGAGAAGCAGGTGAGCTCTTGGCAGCTGAAAAGCTCTCCGCTTGTCCACACTCGCCTGCCCTCAGTGACTGAAGAGTCCTTCCACACCTGCTCCCCTCCAAATTAAAACTATTCCTGCTTCAGGGCTTCAGCCCCATCCCAGGAGGGCTGAACTGCCCAGTGTGCAGGTCCCACAGAGCCTAACCCTAACCAGGCTAGGCACCTCCTGATCAAGGACAGTGCTAAGTGGATGTGGTAAGAGGGTAAGGGTTGCTATCAGTGCTTGACCCCGGAGCCATGCAGCACTGCGAACACTGTGTCCCCATGCCCCACACCTTGCAGGACGCATGACAGAAGACACGCATAGCTGGTCATTAGCTCATGGCTGTGCCAGGAGCAGATGGCCAAACTGCCTAACCCATCTGCTCCAAAATCATCACCTGCAAAGGGGTGAAGGGGACCAGAGCAGCAGGTTCTGAGCAGCTGCACCCAGCCTCCTGGGGCTTCCCATGGGACAGTGGATGCACCCATCCCACCCACCCTCTGGGACAGCAGCAACATGCTCTGCAATTCCCCCGACAGCTCTCCACCAGGAAGGCAGTGCTGCCAGACTGGGGCTCCCGGGCTGGCCATCCTGCCTGTCTCTGCCATGAACTAAACCAGGCACTGACCCCCAGTGAGGCTGTCTGAGAGACAGGGAGATCTTGTGAGTCAGAGGACTCTGCCCGTCCTTGCCAGCTGTGGCTGCCTAGGGGCAAAGAATACTCTTAAATACTGCTAGACACTATTATCTTTCATTAGAGCTGCCCCTGCCCTTGAGCCAAAAGTTCTGTGACAGTTTGAGGTCCAGCAGCTTTGGCAGTGGGGTCTTTTCCACTGTCATGGGTCAGCCTGCTGGCCAACCAGCTGTGCCTCATGCAGGGCAATGGAGAAGACACAGCCTGCCCCAAGCCCTAGCCCTAGCGCCGATGGATCAAGACTCCGTAAGGTGCCCATCACCTGCGGCAACCAACCACCCACCACCGAGCCGCTCCGAGCCCTCTTTACTTACGGCCGCCGCACTGCCGGCCGCCCCGCCACTCCGGGGCCGCCTCCGCCCAGCAGCTCCGTCCCCGCGGCAGGTACTCGCCACCAGCCTTGGGGAGGGCTCCCACCTGGGGCCCGTAATAGACGCCCGGGGAGCTCAGTCCGTTAAA
Organism: Hirundo rustica; assembly: GCF_015227805.2. Taxonomy (NCBI): domain Eukaryota; kingdom Metazoa; phylum Chordata; class Aves; order Passeriformes; family Hirundinidae; genus Hirundo; species Hirundo rustica. The sequence continues at coordinate 5,110,797 of NC_053477.1, forward strand.
TCCGCCTGCGTGGGGGTAGCCAGGGAGGAGATTGCTGTTCGGCGTCGCTGCTGGCCGGCTGAGGATGTCGGAGATGCCGTGGGGGGTGCCAGCAGCCAGCTGGGTGCCCAGTCCGGGGGGCCCCAGCTTGTAGAAGGAGCTCTGCACTGAGTACTGGCAAACGGGCGCCTTGGCCTCGGGGAAGGGACCCAGAGAGGGGCCGTTGAGCAGAAAGGTGCCTGGCAGGTTGGCATCCATGGCTCTAGCACCGAGGCGGCCCTCAGAGCCCGGAACCCCGGAGGTGCGATGGCTGGCCCATTACCAATGGCCTGGGGGCTACAGAGCCCCAGAATCCGCCCTGGCCCGTGGCCGCTTGGCTGGCACTGCGATCCCGGCGGGGGCCGGGGCCGCGGGCAGCCCGGGAAGCGCCCGGTGACCTCGCAGCGCCTCCGGCCCCGGACCCTCAACTTGGGCTGGGGCAGCGCCAACATTTCTCTGATAAAGACGAGGCCTATTAGAATAACGCGCACCCATTGGCGGAGGGGCTGCGCGCCGCGCTCCTATTGGCCAGGCCTCGGCGGCCGCGGCCGCCATTGGCTGCGCCTGAGCGGCAGCGTGCGATTGGTCCGGCCCAGACAAATTGCGCTTTGAACACCGGCGGCGGCGCGAGGGACGGGACACGGGACAGGGGACACGGGACAGGGGACACGGGACAGGGGACACGGGACAGGGGACACGGGACAGGGGACACGGGACAGGGGACAGGGGACACGACACGAGGATGGGTCGGGATGGGATGGGATGGGACGGGACGGGACGGGAGACAGGGCCGAAAAGCGCGGCGGCGCGGACGCTTTACAGCGCTGGTCGGACCGGTGCTCTTGGCATGGCCTCAGTAGCGCCGCTGCCCCCGGGACAGCCCCCGCAGTGGTGGGGGTACCAGAGGCACCGGCTGCACCGGCTTCCCCCTCGCCCATCCTGGGGGAGGCCCTCGCAGCCCGTCGAAGGTGCGCACGTTCCTGCTCCCTTCAACTCCCCGGGGAATGGCAGAGCACAAGAAGACGCCGCTCCCACGGCCGCCCCCGCCCTCTCGGCAAGAGGAGACCCGCCCCCGGGGTCTCCATCTTCCCCACCTTTGGAAAAGCAGAGAAGAGACACTGTGTTGATTTATTTATTAATTTATAATCTGATAGCTGGTGTACAGGGAAATGATCTATACATAAGGGCCTAAGACAGGGAGATCCAAAAGGCTTGTTTCCATAACAATTAAAAAAAGAAAATAAAAGTAATTTTTAAAACTTCTAAAAAGCTTCTAGTGTGCAGACTGCAGCATTCTCTAGGCTCAATGTTGGGTGCAGCCTCCCCCTACCAGCCCTACAAGCAATCTGAGCGCGAAGCAATGTCACTGCAGGTGCCTGGCACGGTTGCAGCACAGCACATTCCCTATGGCATACACAAGGCCAAAGCACTGGACCCACACACAACTCTAGGGTGATGCTACGGAGTCAGCTGTTGCCGTGGGTCTAGGGAGGTTATTGTATGCAGCAAGGGTGATGGATGGAGAGTCTGTGCCTATATGGCTCAACTTTGGGGTGGGGAGGGGACTCCTTTGCTCTCCAAGGCTAAGCTGGGTCAGTCGCGTTGCTGCAGCGAGGCTTCTTGGCCGCAGGGCAGCCAGGGGCTCTCCTAGCAGATGTGCACCCACTGAAAGGCAGGGCTGCCCTGCCAAGGCCACCATCACATGGCCTGAAGCTGGAGGTGCGCTTGTTCTGCACCTGGCCACAGAGAACAAACTTAGATTCTGCAAAGCAGGTCCATGGCCACCTCCAGGAGAAAGAGCAGGGGGTCCCGACATCACTGTGGTACAAAGGCCAGATCCCCACAGCAGTTAGGTAAGGGACAAGGTCAGGGACCTGGGACCAAGTGCCACTACCTGCACCCTGCGCTCCTGGAGTCAAGTATTAGCAACAGGTTCAATCTACTGCCCAACTCTGAGCTGCCTGGGCAGCTGTGTCCAGTGCTGCTCTCCTGCTAGAGCAGCCGATCTGAGGCTGCCCCAGCCCCCAGAGCTCAGGCTGCTACCACAGCAGGTTCCACCTGGAGAAAATGCAGCCACTGGGGCAGCAGCCTCCATGTGTCTGGGATTGGTCCCGGGAGGGTCAGTATCCAGGGCTATAACCTCCCTTGAAGGGAGGCCAGGGTCCCTGCAAAGCTCTTGCCTGGGGTGCCTATTGCACAGCTGTTGGCTATTGCTAGCTCATCCTGGCTCATCTCCTGAGCAGATATTGTGCTGAGTAGAGTCAGGCACAACCTCATGTGGCACAAGCACCCCCTGCTCTCTCTCACTGCACATCCTCCCTGGGCCTCAAGCACCTCAGCGCAGGCCTACAGCTTCAACCCAGATGGAGCCAACACAAACTGGGTCTGGACCATGGGACTGCACCTCTAGCCCCTCCTCTTCAGGCCAGGAAAGGACCAGGCTCAGGCAGAGGGGCACAGGACAGGGGTGGGCTGCTGCCCTCCCACTCCTATAGCCTTCCTGCTCCATTCACCAGAGCTGCTCACATATTCCAAAGGTTTTGCCCATCCTGCAGCCTGAAGAGGTATTTCAAAACCAGAGCTGTTAGTGCTTTGTACATACTGCTAGAGTGTCCCTAGGGGTTTGCATAGTATTTTTTGGTTCATATACACAAGGCTGATTGCTGTACAGTTTACACTTTCAACATAAGCAACGAGCTCAGTGCTCAGCCCACAGCTCTGCCCTGGTGGGAGACTTTGCATGTGCTGGGGAGAGGAAGGGCAGCCCTGCACCAGTCCCTCTGCCCAGGGCAGCTGTGCTACCTGCAGCCTCCCCTTGCACCCTCTGGCCACTGCTGCCCTCCCCAAAACCCAACACTCACAAGGAGGGATGAGAAGCAAGTCCAGCAGAGGCAGCACAGGCATTTGCAGGGGGGCCAAGCACCTCTCCTTCCATGGTGAGCAGTGCCATGCTGCCCCAGCCTTCCTCTGGCAGCTGGAGCAGAGACGTGGGGATGCACCTACACACACAATGACATGGAGGTGGAATCTCTTTCCCTCTTGCTTTCTTCTGCTCCAGCTCTTGCCTCCCAAAGGAGCTGAGAGAATGCCCCTGGTGCGTGGTGCTGTCTCTGGGTTCCTGGCAGCAGCGGGGCAGGGATGGAGGCCCCTCATCAGTTTTAAGTACTGTAGCTCATGCGTCTTGCAGTCAGTCAGTCATGCGGATAGGACGGTAAGTATGTCTCATACAGAAATCATGCCATTAGCCTATAGAAACATGTACAGCCAGCCCTGCTCCCCTCCACTCTCTGCTCTCCTCTCTTCTCAGGTATGTGTCAGAACGTGTGTGAAATTCAGTGGTTTGGTGTTGAGGTGTGATCCTGGAGAGACACAGAGAGACACTGTGTTATGGGGTTACCAGGCATTCATGGTGGCACAACCAGGATAAATGTTGGGGGCAGCCAGGTACATTGCTGGGAAATCCCTTCTCTACACTGTGCTTGTCCCACATGCACCCATGCTGCCAAGCAACCATAAGACAAGTTTTGGGGGTTGCCAGAGAGACAGTGACAGAGCAGCACTAAGTGGCAGGCCTGGAACTGGGAGCAATGACATCAATGCTATTGACGGTGCTGCCCTATCTGCAGACAGCAGCAAGCAGCAGCTGAGCTGCACCAGCTGCAACATGGCACTGGGAAGGAGCTGGGACACTTGCTCTAGGTTCTGGGATGGAGGAGGCCAGCCTTGAGCTTCCCACCTCAGCTAGGTGACTGACTGCACCCCACTCTCCCAGCAGTGAGGAAGACCTTCCCCAATGAACACCCTGGGCCACTTTCACACCACAAAAAACTGCAAAAGCAAAGCAACAGGAGCAGTGCCCCAGAGCGAAGGAGAGCCAGGGACTGTCTGGGGAGTGGGGCAGGCAGAAGGGAACAGAGTCTGCATGAACATGTGCCCACAAGCATAAGCCTCTTGACATTAAACAACCGCAGAGAGCCGACTAACAGAGTGGAGAGAGAAGGGAGAGGGTGGACAGAGCAAGTTATGCATGTACAGCAGAGGACCAACTGCTCCTGCTCACCAGCCTCCTACCAGGAGGGAGTGCTGGGCTGGGGAGCACACGTGCAACACCTTCCCCTGGTGCTGCACTGCCAGACCAGTAGTGACTGTGCAGAGAAAAATGATGCAGCTAGGCTCAAGTGTGCTGTGCCAAGCACCCTGCCTTCAACCGGGTCTAGTCCCACTCTTCAGGGAAGGCAGGGGCATCAGGGAAGGCACAAGACTTAAAGGGTCATTCTGAGCTCAATGGGGATCAATGGAAGAAACGTACTTGGTCAAAGATGGGTGCCCTGTCGTCAGCCCCTACAACTGTCATGTTTCCTGCACCCACCACTCCTGCATCCCTACTGCTCCAACATTCCCCAGCAGCACCCTGCCAAAGGCCTGCCCCAATCCCGGCTTCAGCAGACCTCAATGCTTTCCTCTACATGGTCGGCAGATGCAGCAACTGCATCTCCCAGAACAGTGCTGTGAGCAGAGGCAGTAGGCCACAGCCCCACAGAACTGGTACACCCTTCGTCTGACTCACAGCTCTGCCAGTGCCCAGCTGTGCCCCTGGGACGGGGAACACCAAGGCACCAGCTCCAAGGGCTGGTCTCCTCTGCACAAGGCTGCACAGCTAGTGCTCATGCATGAAGGGAGTAGTTCTGCTAAGACCCCATGCAAATGCAATTTAGTCCCTCGAGTGGCTTTGGAGAAAGACCATCCCTCTGTCTGTAGCCCAGCATAACGAGGAGTAACAACTCTGTGACAACTATGTCACCCTGAGCACCCAGGATGCTGTCACTGCAGTAACAGCCCTCGGCACTGTGGCTGCAGTGAGGTGCTGTGCACACAGCTGGCTGGAGCATTGCTGCAGACCAGGGCACCCTGTGCCCACAGCACCCAGGAGCAGGTTATCAGCAGGGGCACACTGCTGCCCACCCTCAGTCTTTTGCTGCAGCACAGCAAACCCTCTCTGCAGGCCAAGAGCTGGGCACAGCCCCACTACACTTTCCCCAGGAGAATGTGCATGACCGGCAGCTCAGCACAGGCAGCAGTATGGAGAGCCAGGACAGAAGGAAGAGCAAAGGCAGGGTTACCTCAAAAGAGGCCATTTGTGGGGTCACTGCTTCCCCCTTTTCAGGCTGGCTCGTTTCACTATCTGAGCCCCCATCCTGCCCCCAGAGACCTCTGGTTTCGGGACACGCACTCGCACCTCCTCCTGAGGAAGCCGCAGGGGCAGGAAGCAGGACATCACCCAGGTGAACAGACAGACATAGAGAAGAGGACAGGAGAGGGAAAGGTAGAGTCAGTTGGCAGGAAGAAAACACCAAGCAAGAAGACTGGTGCAGTAGGCAAGATTTGCCCCTGGAAGTCTTAGAGGGAAAACAGGAGAGGAGTGCAGGGCAGAAGAAAGGACAGAGGGTGACATCATCCCAGAGCCTGGGAGTCCTGTAGAAGTCCTGAGAGTCCTGGGTGCTGGCCCAGGCAGGCTGCCTGCAAGGCAGGGCTATGAGCCACACTGTACCTTGGCACCCAGACCATGCCGGTGCAAGATGGCATACTTCATGAAGTGATCATCCTCAGCCTCCAGGTCTTGGGGCTCCTGTAGGGAACCCTCCAGAATCAGCTCCTCCTGCTCCTGCCTGTCACCCATGTCACCAGGGCCCAGCTGACGCACCACCTTCCGGATAATCTGTGGAGACCCACATAGCTGGGCGTCACAGCTAGCCCCAGGGCACCATGACTCCCTCCTCACCCACACTGGTCCTACACTGCACGTGGTGTGCAGTCTCTGTCCCATGAGCTGGAGAAGTGCCGTGACTGTAACCGAAGACAGCGGGACAGACTTCCCTACATGGGCCCCAGGCTACAGGGTGGAGGGGACGAGAGAAAGGCTGCGGCATGCCCTTGCCCATATCTTGCCAGTGATCACTCACCTTCTTGGTGATGATATTGCCTTGGTCATCTGTGAACTGTTCCTCAGTCACCTGCTCTCCAGGGAGATGAAGGGCTTCATTCCCCTGCAGGAACAGAAGGGAGATCAGGGCACGTGAGGGCGGTGAGGGGAGTTGTTTTGCAGGTAGAACAACACACCTGACATGCACCCCACAGCCTCCGTCTCCCACCCTGCCCTGACCCTTCACAGCTTTCCTCTGCATCTGCCCCGGGGCTGGTCCCTCAGCTCCCCTGCTCGTTACCTTCAGGAGGACGCGCCGGCGGACGACTCTGGCCGAGAGAGCCTCTTCGTCATCCGCCAGCCCCTGGCTCTCCCCGAGCTCCTTGTCCAGCTCACGATGGGCGTGTTTGAGCAGGAAGCGGACAGAGCCCCTGACGATGAGCATGACGTTCTGGCAGCTGACCAGGAAGAAGGCCAGAAGCACCAGAGCGATCAGCAGCTGGGCCAGGAAAGCCCACATCCTGCCTCCGCACGCACAGCTGCACGTGTGCCGCGGGTCTGAGCCCGCTGTCAGAACTCAGCCATGCTGTCCGGCTGGGTCGGGCCCTGCGGGTCTGCAGCCTGCCCACGCAGCGCCCCGGCTGCGCGGGAGCTGCTGTAACCTTAGCTGCCGCAGCTCTGCTGGCTGTGGGCGGCGAGAAGGGAGCGGGCAGGTGGGGCGTCCTTTGCAGTCACAGCTTCGCTCCAAGTCATGTGGCCGGGACTGCCCCGGCCAGGCAGTAAGCAGGACTGCTCTGTCCTCTTTCTCTGTCAGTTTACCCAACAGCCTGTCCTCCTGACTACGGTGGGAGGCCAGCGTGCAGTCCGCTGTCACAGGACAAATGAAGCCCTGGGCAAAAGCCAGGGTTTTGGGGTGTCATTGGAATCACACGTGACTCACTTAACGCACATGGCAGAGCTGAACAGCCACCTCCAAGCATGGCCGTGCTGCTGGGATAGCTGTGTGTGCCCTGGCTGGGGAAAGATGCTTGCCCTCACCTTGTACCTGCTGGCTCTGTGTGGCTGTGGCATCAAGCCCACCACCCAGCCTGTCCCCTAGTCCAACTCTATATCTGGTTCCAGCGTGTTGTTGGGCTGGCAGTCAGGGCAGATACTCAATAAAGAACAAGTCTGTGAGGGTGAGTGGGTTATAAATGGAGAGAGAGAGCTCAAGTATCAAGCACAACAGGCTATTCCTGGCTCAGAGGCCCCCCGCAAAAAGGGCAGGAAGTATGCCAGAAGTGTTGAGGAGCTAGCACCTGGTCTGCCTGACTGGCCTTGCAGCAGGCTCCAGAAAAGGCTGTCCATAGGGTCACCACTTCCTGCAGGGCTGAGTCCCCTGCTCCTACCCTCACCTGCCCAAAGAAGCGGCTGTCGGCCTCCTCCTGCCAGCCGCCTGTGGGGTGCTGAGGCTGCCAGTCGCTGTCCTCTGCAGAGCTGATCCGCATCAGCTCCGTGGCTGGCATCAGGACCTGCTCTTGCTCTTGGCCCTGTGCCCCGGAGGCTGTGGTGTGCGTTGGGAGCAGCCTTCGGGTGACTCCCTCCTGCCAGGAGCCCGCTGTCAGGTCCTGTAGGCAGGAGATAAAGGAGCCTTCTGCATTCCAGTCCCTCAGCCTGGGCACCAGAGAGGGACAGGGATAGGGAGAGAGAGACAGAGAGAGAGAGGCAGTCAGCTTTGCATGGAGTGCTGCACCCTTAGCACCAGCCGAGCTCCAGCAGGCACACCGGCGCAGCCTGCACCCCACAGGCGCTGGCTCCACTCCCCAGCTCATGGCACTGCTGGGCGCCTGGCAGAAGCAGATGCACAAAATACACATATGCACAAAAGGCACAGGCCACCTCTATGTCATACTCCCTGCCCATCCCACAGCCTCAAGGCTTGGCTGCCAGGGTTTGAGGCAAGATCATGCTGTGCTCTCATGGTCTAGTGTGGTCTAGCTCTAATGTGGTCTAATGCTGTGGAGCATTTCTCGGTGCTGCCAGGAATGTGGGAAGAGGCAGCCAAGGTTAGGGTTAGTGCTGGCAAGTACAACCTACATGCAGGACCTGGCTGACTGGGGTCCCTTCCAGGTGCTCTGCAAGGAGCTCTCCAGAGCACTGCCAGAAAGGTATGAGGCACTCGGCCCAACCACTGTTCTATGTACTGCAGGTGCCTGGGCTCCCGAGCTGGAGACCAGCAGGGAAGCAAGCAAAGCAGGGAGATTATTGCAGCTGGCCCAGCACAGGGCAGTAGCTGGCAAAGCAGTTGTGCTCCCCTACCATGGTCACCCTGGTGTCCCAGCCTGCAGTACCTGTCTGCACTCTTCTCCACAGCATGGCTAAAGGTAGGTGATGTCATGATCCTGGCTTGCACCTTCTGCTGAACTGAAACAAAAGAGACTTCACTCTCCGGGTCCAGCTCCCCAGTCCCTGGTTGATGATCACCAGATGGCATCTTCCCCTCTGGCCTGTGCCCCTCCTCCTGCTCTAGAAGGTCAATCAGGCCATTCATGGCATCTGAGTCCACTGTGTCATCCTCAACCAGGTCCATAGAGCCCATGTGGTCTGGGCCATGAGCATCTGCTAGAAGTTGCCCTGGGAATCGGCCTTCGCTTGTGGCATCCGAGTCCTCAGCCTTGCTGCACTCCAGAGAGGAGTCCTCAGCAGTCACCAGCGAGGGGGTGAGCCCGGAGGACCACACCTGCATGTCGGACATCTCCATCAGGGCATCCTGCTCAGTGGCAGCCATGGGGATAGCATCCATGATGGCCACCTCATTCCAGTACTGGTCGGCACGCAGCGGGGATGGCAGTGTGTAATGCAGGGAGGCAGGGGACAGCAGCTCGTCCTGCAGTGAAGCGTAACCTATATGGGCAGACAGAGGCATCATGTCCAGCAGCCATCTCACGCACGCACAAGCACAGTAGGGCAAAAGGGAAACAGCTTCTGGGAGATGACTGCCCCAAGGATGGCAATGGTCATGCCACAGCCCCCTGTGGCTGGGCTGAGCAGGGCTGTGCTCACAGCAGCGACTGCTTTCATGTATTCCCTGCAAATGCTGCCATGCCTCCCTTCAAGTCCCAGGGCTGGTTTGGGCAGGTCCTGGGACTGCCTCCTCCCTGTGAGGAGGACTGGCCTGGTGTTCACATGATGGTCCATCCACACTGCAGGACACAGTGACCTCTTTGCTACCCTGCTCCATCACACCCCTGGTCCCTGCCCACAGCCCCCATCCAGCATCAGCTGGCTGGCAGTTAGCCTGGAGTTCAAGTAGCCAAGTCTGGCAGGTACCAACTCTCAAAGCCAAACACTCCCCACAGCACAGAGGAGCAGGTTGTAAGTACCATGAGCAGAGAAGGATGGCCCTGGAACATGCCATGCAACCCCAAGGCCCTGCAGAAGGCAACCAGGGCCTTACAACCCTTTTGGTGTCTCCAGGGCTACAAGCAATTGTTATGTCTCATTGCCTAGGGCCATGTGCACAGCTCAGGCACATCCATATGAACTACAACCAAGCCAGGCACTCCCACCCATGCAGGTGGCTTTGCTCAGCCTTTTTCAGCTTTGAGCCATTTTTTCACACCTGGAGATCAGCAGTGAACCTGTTCTGCTCCCCTGGCAGCCAGGGCATGCCAGCCACAGCCAAGGCACAGGGTACAGCTGGGACCCCTGGCACAGAAAGGGCACCTCACCCATGGGCACCCAGGTGCCTGGCCATAGGCATGCAGTGCAGTGCCAGTGAGGGAAGGAACATAGGACTGTGCAGGAGTAGAAGGCCTGGGATGGCTGCTTGACAAGCATGACAGCTGTAAGAGGGGTAGTCCCTGATGACGTGCAGTCACTGGAGCAGGATGTGGCTCCCAGAGGGCTTAGCTGAGGTGGAGACAGTGGAGACAGGCAGTGGAAGATGAGAGAAGGAGAGGCCAGGATGAGCTCAGAGGAGAGAGGTGAAAAGAAGTGACCCACAGGAGTGCCCGCACCTGGCAGCACTAGGTGGCATGTTTGAGAAAAGAGAACAAGGAGAGAGACAGAGAGGGAGGGAGCAATGAGCCGGCGCTGCAGGGACAGAGCCACAGTGCAGGGCTGTAGCAGCACAAAGCCCTGCCCCTGTCTGGTGTGCCGGCTCCCAGCAGCATATGCCACAGCTGACTCTGGCTGTGTCCCCACACCCAGGCACACTCTGCCTGGGACCCAGCCCAGGCACATCAGCACAGCTGTGCAGCCAGGACTCAGTGAGCTCCCTGGCCACTGATCAGCTTGCACAGCCAGAGGCACCTCTCACTGGCGCATTGGGATAAAGAACACATGTCATTCCCACCTGGAGAGTTTCTGAGAAAGCAGTGTGGCAGAGCCAAGCTTTCTGCAGCATAAGCCCCAGTGAAGAGGCCGCATCTGTCAGCAATGCTTTGTGCCCACTCAGTTCTCTGTGGGTGCAACCCACTCAGGCAAGACACCAGCCCCAATCTCTGCACAGACTGTGCCCCCAGGGCCCTCCTGCGTTCCCTGCCAGAAGCTGGGGCTCACCATTCATCTGGGATGGTGAGAGGGAGTAGTCTCTGTCTGAGTAGCGCCAACTTCCCTTCAGGCTGCGGCTCTGCCGACCAGAGCCCTCCAGCATATTGACAATCTCGCTGCGGTCAATGTTCCTCAGTGCCGTGTACAGGTTCTCAACTGCAAGGAGGAAGAGGGTGTCAGCAAACTAGTCACTTGCGGAGACACAGCCATGCCCCAGACACCCTCCAGGTGGGCAGGGAAGGCAGATATGCATGAAGCACCACTGTAAAGCCAGCCAGTGATCCTTGAAGATGCACACACTGTTCTGCATAGCTAGCCCTGCCACTTCTGTGCCTGTAAAAGGGCACAACTACTCACTCTTGACATTCTTGCCCTCGCGGCTGGCCCAGAGGTTGAGTAAGGCTATGCTCTGCTCCAGAAGGGAGTTGGGGTTCTCCACACGTATCCTGTTGATGTCATCCACCCCAAACTGCAGCTCACGTGCCAGCTCTGGGGAAAACACCACATCAGTGTCACGTCCTCTGGTGCCCACCACAAGGCTAGGGACATTATGAAGGGCTCAGCCAGGACCAGTGCAGAAGACCCTCTGTTACATACAGCTGAGCAGAGCAGAACATGCAGGAGCTGGGATGGGACAGAGGTCGAAGGCCCCCTGCTCAGGCTGGCTGTTGCTAGCGCAATAGGGTCTTACGCTAAGAAGTGTGGGCTCTGCCATTGGGTGTGTGGCTGCAATGAACAGCAGCAACCTGTACAACTCATAACAAAGCCCAAGCCTTGTACCCATGCATATGAATATGTGTGCAGCCACAGGAAGGTCCACTTCAGTGCCCTGGAATGCTCGCAGCAGGGGTGCAGTGTAAAGCCATCACTACACCTGGCAGCACACTTCCAGTCTAAGTGTCAGCTTTCCGAGGAGTGTTGTGGATCCTGAGAACTGTCAGGTGTGGACTCACCGGCCCAGCTGAGGCCCAGCTGTTCTGCTATGTCAACCATCTTCTGGTCTGCCTTGTCCGTGCTGCTCAGAGAGCCTGGAGGAGAAGAGGGAGTCACAGCTCAGCTGCACAGGGCCCTGCACCAGAGTGGTGAGGGGAATGGGGTGCTGGCAGCGGGGGCCACACAGACCCATAGGCACAGCACTGCCCTGCAGGCAGGACCAAGGAAACTTTCAGGGAAGGGGAAGTTACTATGAGTGCAACTATGAAAGGATCATCCCAGCCTTTCCACTGGCTTGGGCACCCCAAGTGTAGGAAGTGAGTGGGCTGAAATGGTCCCAGCAGGCTGCATACCAAAAGTGGTCTCACTTAGAATGTTGTATCGCTCCCGCAGAGACAATGGTGTCAGTGTCCTCCTTCGCTCATCACTGGCGTTTCCCTGTGAAAGTGGTGACAAAACAAGGGATCAACAGCTTGAAAAGAGGACAGCCACTCTGCCCTGACACAACTGCTTCTCCTTCAGCTCCTGAGTGGCACAACATGGAGCCAGTGAAGAAGAAAGCTGACAGCAAGGGCTGTCCCCTGCACTTGGGGAAGGGATGGGCCCTCACTGCCCCCTACCAGAATGCCAAAGACCCTACACTGACCTTGGTGCAAGGTGGTATGCTGATGTTCAGGTGGCAAAGCACATGCTGGAGGTCCTCGTATTTCATGGCCTTGCGCAAGAAAGACAGGGAGCCACTGGCTTCCCGGCTGCTGTCCCGGACCTGAGTGCCAGAGCCCAGTTAGGTGGCTTGGCACAGGCAAGGGCCCTAACTTCTTGCCCAGTCCTGTACCCTGACATTACCTTGATGGGGATGACAAGACGATTCTCCCGGAAGGACTGGAAGAGGAAGGTGCGGGGCTGAGTGGCCTTCTTGACAGGCACCAGGTTCCCTGAGAGTTCGACATGCAAAGGCATTCCCTCCACCACCTGACCAGGAGCAGAAAATATGCTCAGAACCCGTGCAGAGCTGCTTCTCCTGCTCCTGGACAGGGCAGGTAACTCTGACTCTCCCGGCCAGGCAAGGGCCAGGCCTTTCCACTGGCATCAGTCTCCCCTCACTTTGTTACCCCTCTCCCTGCTGCCCTCCACACGTGCTGCTGGGGACAAACCTCAATGTCTCTGCTGCGGGCCACCTCAGTGAAGTTCTCATGCTGCTCTAAAGTCTTGTCAACCTTGTCATCAGTCATGCAGTAGCAGCGCAGCCGGCCTTCTCGTGCATCATTCATCTTTGCAAAGACCACAAATTTGGCCATGTAGGGCACTGCTGTCAGCTCCTTGTACAGCATGGTGGCAAAGTGCACAGCCTCAGCAGTGCGTGGGCAGTCGGCCAGCCAGAACCTGCAGGAGATCTGGGTCAGGGTGCTGCTGGGTGGTGGTACCAGGGAGCTGCCTCCACCACCCTCAACAGCCAGCTGGACTGCAGGGGAAGCCCCAAGAGTTCTGGACACAGATGTAGCCCCATCTGTGATGGGAACCCACCCAAGTACAAATAATGGACCCCTTCCTTCTGCACACCCAGCTGTCATGGGTGTTTCCTGAAGTGTGCTCAGGCAGCACGGGGGTCTCTAGGCTAGAGGAAACCCCCCTGCATGTAGGAATAGGGCAGCACAGCATCAGGGGTAAGGGGCTTCTCCTGGCAAAGACGGTAGCAAGGCCCAAGGAGCACCAGATATCCTCAGATGGACACACATTTGCCCAGGACTCACCTGGCAGACACATTGGTGGTAAAGTTAGCACACTCATTTTCATAGACCAGCTTTGTGGTGCCTGTTATGTCTTCCCACTGGGCTTGGGCTGTCCCTCCTGCAGCAGAAAGCAAGGGTGAGCATACTGTCTTTCCATAAGTCTGGGGTCTGCATCCCCTAGGCATTTGCCTTCTCCACAGCTGTGCCCTTTACTGAGCTCCCTGGAGCTGCATCCCCCTGAGGCAGCCCAGCCCATCCCCACTGAGAGCACGCTTGAAGTCTCACCGATCACACTGCAGAGCAGACGTAGGCTGGTGGTGTCGCCCTCACCACTGTCTCGGGGATTGTCCTTCCAGGATGGCGGCAGTGGGATACGGAGGCCAATGGGGCGGTGGAACTTCCTCCGTCGTGGCTCCACTGTGACAATGGGGCTGAAGGTCGCTTGGTTCCCCAGCAGCTTAGTCACCAACTCATCAGGCACAGGCTGTGCCTGTGGGTAGCGCAAGAACGGGCATCAGGGATGGTTTTCCCCCAGGCTGAGACACAGCCTGGGCTTGCTACCCACCCCTGATTGCAGAAGCATGTCTGGACCCCAGGCCAGGCTCTCTGAGGCTCACCTGCAGGGCCAGCCTCACTCTTTTGGTGACAGCAGTGTCTGGGAAGGTGGCCTGTACCATGGGCACCAGTGTACTTTTCAAACACCCTCCCTCAGGGCCAATCATATCGCAGTCCTGGCAAATCCGGGACATGACCACAAAGTAGAGAGGGAAGTCGGTAGTGATGATCCGGCAGACCCTCTTCTTATCCAGCTCCTCCTGACTCTCCAGCTCTGCAAGGAAAGCACAGCCACCAGTGCTCATACACCAAGTCTGTGGCTGTCACTCAACACCCCTCCGTGCTACACTGACCACACCACTCAGCCCCATTCCACCACCCAGGCCACCGCAGCCCTGCCTGCCTGCCTGAGGTGTGGAGCCCCTGCTTTCCTGGCATGCTCACCCTCATCCATGCCATTGAGCAGCTGGTCCATGTAGCTCTCCTCATAGCGGTTGCGGTGCTCTTTCCAGACAGAGCCATTCTCGCTGCGCAGCACTACCAGCTCACGGTCTCCACGTCCATACGAGGCAAAGTGTGGAATCTCCACAATGACAGGGCTGCAGATAGCAGAGGAAGGCCACTGGCACCCACAAGCTGCCACAAGGACACACAGGCTGCAGGATGGCCTTGTGCAGAGTGCCTGCCCATGCTGTGCGGCTGCTGGGGGAAGAAGGCTCTGCACCTGATGGGATAGGGCTGCTCAGGGCTGCCCCTGTTCTGTTACTCTTGAATGACCTGTGCCGGAACCATGCTGCACCCAACAAAAGGTGGGATCTTTCATCTGCTAAGCAGAGGCAGGCAGAGTTCTTGCCCTGGATGGTAAAGCCCTCCAGATGAGCCCAGATCTGTGCCCAGTCCTGAGGGGTAACCCTGGTGTGGGCAGCCCAATCTGCTCTGTTCCCAGCTGTGCTCACCTGAGGAACTGGGCACCAGCAGGCCCCAGTGCAATGATCCGACTGCCCAGACCCTCCTCCTCAGCCAGTGGTGGGGGTGCAGGTAGCTTTTGGGGCTTCACCAGGCGGCAGGTAATGCGGGTCGGTGCGGCACAGGCACGGGGCGGGATGACCACGCGCAGACCGTGGTGCCGGCTGCCCCGCATGGAGCCACCACGAGCATCCACCATGAAACTCACCAGGAACCTGGAGTGGACAGAGGCAAAAGCATGTGGGCACCTTGCAGTCAGCTCGTGAACAGAGCATGCATGTGCTGCACAGGCTGGGCACTCACCCTGTGTGCACAGGGCTGGCCACTGGGCTGATGTTATCCGAGGTCTCAGTGGCAGGGCTGCTGGGGATCAGGGAGTCCTCGTCAAACTCTTTGGAGGGCTGTGTAAGGCAGGGAAGAGACCCGGTGGGCAAAGGGTCCTATCTGTGGGTGTTGAGCCTGCCCACCCTTACACAATCCTCGTTGGACAGTCCTGTACCGCCGGGTCAATGCCCATTACCCATCACACACTTGAGCGCTGTGGTGATAGGGGAGCTGCCCCAGCAGGGAGTGCCTGAGGGAGGTCATGGCAGCCTGTATCTCATGCTCACCTCCTGTGGGGACGCCGAGGGTGCATGCAGCAGGCTGACTTGCTCAGCTTCTGTCTCCACAGGTCCTACCTGCTCAGTCTCCTCAGCTCTGGTCACCACAGTTTCAGGTGGGATGCAGGGGACCTGCAGGACAGCTGGAGACTCCACCCTGGCAGGAGAGGGTAGTGACAGCCACAGAAGTGGTAAGGTCCCTCAGCCCCTGCCCATCCCCACAGAGTCCTGGTGCCACTGGACAAAAGCAAACTAAGCAGCAGTCCCATTTCCTGGTGCAGGAACAGCACTGTCCAGCTTTGCCTGCCATGCCAGCCGGTGAGGGCTTAGTGATCTGTCCCTTGCCTGGAAACTTATGTGCCCTGCAGGAAGCCCAGCCCAGCACAGGGCTGGTCCTCTGCCCTGTACCTGCTCCCTCCCCACCATACTGTCTCTTACGTTTGCTCCAGTGTCGTTGTAGTCATGAACTCCAGTATCTCCCTTTTGCCTTCCTGGTCTCTGAGATCAGGTGTCTTGGGCTTTGGTGCAATCAGCTCTTCCTCTGAAACCAAGAGCTGGCTCAGCAAGCAGAGGCAGATGGACAGGGGAACACAGATATCCAGCCCTTGCCTCCACCCCTCCTCAGGGCTGGAGCCAGGGCCCATCCTTGCTCCCACTGCTTGACACACACTTGCCCCCTGGGTCTCAGCCAGACATGGGGAGCTTTACTGTTTGCCAGAATGGGTCTGCTGGCAGGGCAAGGCCCATGCAGCAGGCCAGTGGAACAGGAGTTGTGGGAGCCATCAGGAAATTTGACTGCTCACTAACCTCTTTCTCACAGCACCAAACACAGTGCAGAGACTACACCTTACACTTCGATGTCTGGGACAGGGACATAGGCATGACTGGGGGTGCAGGAGGCTGCCCTAACACTACATCCCCCTGGACGCACAGAGCTCTGCTAATGCTGACCACTGGTCCCATTAATACCTGCTAACTAGCTCATCAGAGTTTGACTCTGGCCAGTGCCCTGTGGGAGGGTGTCCAGCACCTCCCAAAGCAGAAAGAGTGCCCCAGAGATGGGGAGGGGACCACAGCAGCAGAGACCCTTGAGCTCTCAGGTTAATCCCTACTCTGGCTAGGATGACGTGGGCACTTGTGGAGGGAAACCTGTCTTCTTCACAGTTCCAGGTTCCTCCACCTGCCATGGACAGGGCCTGGGTCTGACAAGGGAGTCAGGGCCCTCCTGAGTGGGAGGATGCCCGTTCATGCAGTCACACCACAGCAAGCAGCACGGACATGGATTGGCAGGGTAGGATGGCAGGGCTGGCACTGGAGAGCACCAGACCAGCAGCAAGGCTTAGCAGATCGATATGGCGTGCGGATGGTTAGTGGCCATGGGGTGAAATGGGCCATTGAGCTGGGGCAGGGGGACACATTTCATACCCATTACTGTGACATGAGCAGTGCCTGCAAAGTAAGAAGAGGCAAAAGTGAGGTATTGGTGGGAGGGTGCAGGAGCAAACCAGCTGCAGCTGGGCTGGGAGCTGGTACCCTCCAGCAGAGCAAGGTACAGTGTGGGCTCTTCATGCCCAAGGGCTCTCTGCACAGTCCCTGGGGCATGGGATCATGGAGATGTCCAGACATTTCAGACATTTCCCTCCTGCATAGTGTAGGGAAGCACCCAAGCCAGGAGATGCCACCTCAGGAGTCTGGTGGGCTTCCCTCATCCTCTGCAAGACCACAGCAGGGCCCACACAACTCCCCCGCCCTGGGGGTGTCCCTGTTCGAACAGGAACACCAGTGCCATCTCCATGACTGCTGCCTGCCACACTGACCCAGCCATCAGATCTCTGGGATGGTGTGACCCAACTCCCACCCCTCACCTTCATCCTCTGATACGTCCAGAATCTCATCTACAGTCTCTGGGAAGCTCATGCGCTGCTTGTCACCAACTGACTGTGGGAGCAGAGCAGAGTCAGAAGAAGCCAGCATTTTGCTGCACAGCTATCTGCAGCCCCCTCCTTACACCTGGACTAGGCACCCAGCTGCAGACCTTGCCCAGGCTGCTCCCAGTCCCAGCCCTCCTCCACAGCATCCTGGTCCTAGTACCCAGGGACTCACTGGGAGGTCGGTTTCCTCTGTGACAATCTTGAGCACATCTGTGACAGAAATGTAGCCAAGCCGCTTTGCGATGGCCAGGGGAGTGGTGCCATTCTGTGCACAGAGGAAAGCCTGGGTCAGCAGCAGCCACAGGGCAGCTCAGGCAGCTGCCTGAGCTTGCCACAGAGTGGGGATGTGCAAGGAAGCATTGTACTCACTGTGCTAATCTCGTTGGGAGATGCGCCATGCTTAAGCAGCAGTGTCACCACGTCCGTGTGTCCCTGCTGTGCTGCTTGGTGCAGGGGGGTGTAGCCTAGCTGCAGGGGAGGACAGACAATGCTGCAATTAGTTCTGGAAGTCTGTTGCCCCAGAAATGCCCCCAGTCCTCACACACTGTGCTTCATGCCTGGAGCATAAGGACAGCTCCACTTCCCCATGAACCTGCATGCCATTGCCCAGGGCAGAAGGGTTCTTGGAACACAGGACACTCTGTACCTTAGTCTTGGCATTGACATCCGCTTGGTGCTGCAGCAAAAACTTCACCATCTTGATGTTCCCATAATGGCTGGCCACATGCAGTGGGGTATACCCCATCTGAAAGACAAGATCAGGTCTCAGTCTGCCATCACAACTGCTTACTGCCCTCCTGGCTTGGATATGCTCATCCCACAGGCAAGCCCCCATGCATGAAGGATGAGGCACACATATGGGGGCTTCCCAAAAGCCTAAGACCAAAGCAGAGGGCTTCAAACCATGCTCTACCTGTGGGTACAGAAGTGAGCTATAGGAGCAGGCAAGAATCACCCCTCCAGAGAGGTGGGGGAAAGAGGAGGAAGAGTCCCCAGGACACAGGCAAAATGGTAAGGATGCCTGCTAAAAGGGAGTCTCAAGAAGAGAGAGAGAAAAAAGAAAAAAGACAGAAAAGAGAGAAAAGAGAGAAAAAAGAGAGAAAAGAGAGAAAAGAGAGAAAAGAGAGAAAAGAGAGAAAAGAGAGAAAAGAGAGAAAAGAGAGAAAAGAGAAAAACTCTTCCCTGAGTAGGCTTAGAGGTAGTTCCCCCAAGTGTTTCACCAAAGCCATGCTCAAGGCACTACTTTACCCTGGTCATTGCATCCACTGTGACTCCATGTTTCACTAGAACATCAGCAACCAGCACATGCCCCTCTTGGGCCACAAGATGGAGAGGAGTCAGGCCACTCTGCAAAGAGAGGAGGTCTCAGCATAGTGGCACTGCCATCACTGCAGGTCCAGCAGCAGAGACTCTGTCAGGTCTCCAGTTTGGCAAACTGACTGACACAGCCCAAACACAGGGAGGCACAGGGGCCTGAACCACCATCCAGACTGCTGTTCTCTGCCGCCTGGTTTGCCTCCAGCCTGGCAGGATGTGCTGGGACAACTTACCTTGTTGCCTAGGTTGCCATTGGCTTGTTTGGAGAAAAGCAGTGCTACCATGTCTGCATGCCCCTCCTGGGAAGCCAGGTGCAGGGGAGTGACTCCCTGCATAGACTCAGCATTTGCAGAAGCTCCGTACTGCAGCAGGCTGCTGGCTACTTCCATCTGGTTCTGCTTGGCAGCGATGTGCAGGGGGGTGTACCCATTCTGCAGGGAGAGAGGCTCATTGCAGTGCTCAGCCCTTCCGAGCAGACTAGAAGAAACAAGTGCCCCCCTGCCTCCGCAGGCCAGGTCTGCCCTTCCTACTTGCCTCCAGAGCTCAGGGTTGCCCCCCACACCATCTCTCTGACAGCGATCAGCCCTGACACTAACATCAAATCCCTCTCTTCCGGCCAAGTCAGCACGGGGGTTTCAAAGACCACCTGCTTCAGGCGCCACTGGTATGGGCTGGAGTTTTCGACACATTATTTTCTGCAGCAGTATGCAGCCTCTGGGAGCTGCAAAAAGCTGGGGCAGACACACCTCCTGGAATGTGCCTGCCTGAGGTGTGGCGCTAAACTCCCAATAGACAGCATTAGCATTCAGGCAGAGACTGCAGGGCCTTGAGTCCTGAGCCTCTGCTGCCACGCTGCAGGAGCAGAGCAGCTGGCAGACACCCGCTGCCCAGGCTGACGCGCAGGCTGTCGGTGACGCAGCCCAACGGGGGGCTGGCGCTGGTACCGGCTGCTCCCGGTGCCTGCCCAGCATGTCTGCCGGCAGCCCGCACTAGGGACAGGAAAGTGCCAGATGGGGAGAGCTGGCACCACCAGCCACTTGGCTGTTTTGAGGATGCAGCTTTTGCAAACAACATGGGAAGCAAGGCGCCCGCTGGTGTGCTCTGCGGGGAGATGCTCCCCATGCTCAGGCAGAGCCGGGTGACTCACAAGCTTGTGGGTTTTCTGACTCACTGCTTCATAGCTGCATGCAAACATTTGCCT
Organism: Hirundo rustica; assembly: GCF_015227805.2. Taxonomy (NCBI): domain Eukaryota; kingdom Metazoa; phylum Chordata; class Aves; order Passeriformes; family Hirundinidae; genus Hirundo; species Hirundo rustica. The sequence continues at coordinate 5,130,503 of NC_053477.1, forward strand.
GTGGTTTCCCAAACTGCCAGACCGCAGCGCTGCTCTGCAGGACTTGCCATGGAAACACGTTCCCCACGCAGCAACCACCCTGCTGTTAGCAGGGACCATCCCTGACGCAGCCTATCTGCTGGAACAGGACCACTGCCTGGCACCCTGCCGCTCCACATGGTGTTAGGACAGGCAGGCATGAGCAGCAGACATGGAGAGAGGCTGGTGGTGATCAGTCCCTTATACAGTCCCTGAGTGCCAGGGTTGAGGAGCAGACTGGCAGGCAGTGGACACACACCACATCCCCACATCCCCAGGGAAGCCCAGCTCAGACTTTACCCAGGCGGAGTTGTGTGGGGAGCTCCCCTTGGGAAGCAGTAGCTTGACGATCTCCAGGTTGTTGTGGTGCACAGCCACATGCAGTGGAGTCAGGCCATTCTGCAGTGGGGGAGAGAGTACAGACAGATGAGACAGAGCCTCTCCCCATACTAGACCACTCCTCCCACAGAAGCAACACTTACCTTCCCTGCTGCATTGGGGTGAGCATCATGAGCCAACAGCAACTCTGCCACATCCACCTTTCCATACTTGGCTGCAACGTGGAGAGGGGTAAATCCTTTCTGAGGAGAAAGGCAGCCCATCACAGGGTGGCAGAGATGAAGAGAGTGCTGGCAACCTGCTGCAACACAGGAGGCTGCCCCTCCTGCGACAGGGACACCATGCCACCAGCCTGCCCCAGCTGGGCAATGCCTCCGCAGCAGTGGATTCAGCAGCCTACCTTGGTCATGCAGGTCTGTGAGGCTCCCTTCTCCAGCAGGGCCAGGGCTGTGTCCATGTGCCCCTCTCTGGCAGTAATGTGCAGGGGCGTGTGCCCTGCGGTGGTGGCCAGGCTGGGGTTGGCGTTGTTCTCCAAAAGGAGTTTGACCATGCCAGTGTGGCCAATGCGTGCAGCGCAGTGCAGAGGAGTCTGGTCGTCCTGTGAGGGTGGCAAGGAAGCTGTTTGGGCAGACCTGGACCAGTCCTTTTTGCGATGCCAAAGGGGTCCCAGCCCTGCTCACACTTTTGCACAGCCCCTGGTAGGCTGCACTGTGGGCACGTGACAGCAAAGAAACCAGCACCAGCTGTTCCCAGAGCTGATTATCACACAGGTCCTCTGTACCTACCTTGGCCTTAGCATTGGCTTTGGCTTTGTTCTGCAGCAGGTACTTTGCCACATCTGTGTGCCCAGCTCTGGCTGCCATATGTAGGGGAGTCTCTACTTTCTGCACCAAAGACGGGATAAAGTGGTAAGGCAAAAGGAGGGAAAATGCCTTTCTGCAGTTATTCCTCTGCTCTGAACAGAGGAGAGCAGTGCCTGCAACCCCTGCACAAAGCAGAGGGCCAGCACAAAGCAGAGGGCACCAGGGACTGCTCAGGTGAACAGAGGGTGTAGGACCTAGATATCCTGCTGAACCCCAATAAGCTAAGTTCCCAAAGCCCTAGCCAGGGTGGAACTCACCACACTGGACACATTAGGAGAGGCTCCACGCTGCAGCAGAGTCTTGACAATGGGCAGGTGTCCCATGAAGGCAGCCACGTGCAGGGGTGTTAGGCCTGACTGTGAAGAGAAAGGGGCCAGAAACCAAAATAGGACTTATAGCCTTGGCAATATCTCTTACTGTCCCCTCCTCCTTCTCCCCAGGGCAGGTCTCAGCACAGGCAAAATGTGAGTTCCCAGTCTGCTCCAGGAGCCTGGCAGATGAGTGTGGAGGAAACTACAGACTCCCCTGCATCTCCCTTCCCTTCGGGAAGATGCTGTCAGGCTAAATAGGTCTGATCTGCAAGGAGCACCAAGAAAGGTCCCTGGGGTATGGCAGAAGCAACAGGGACATCACATCCTGACATGTTGCCCACACTGTATATGCAGAAGCAAGAGAGCTGAGGATAGGCTCAGCCCACCTACCTCTGTGACTGCATCAATGGAGGCACCTGTCTTCAGCAGCAGCTCCATCACGCGGATGTGATTTTTCTTGCAGGCAATATGCAGGGGTGTGAAGCCATTCTGCAGACAGACAGATGGACAGTCATTTGCAGGAACACTCCCTCTCCCCTGGTCCAGCCCACCCACCCTTCCTCACCAGGGCTCGGGAGTTCGGCTTTGCCCCCTTCTCCACCAGCAGCTTGGCCACCCGGTGGTGTCCACAGTGTGCAGCCACGTGCAGAGGCGTTAGGTGGTCCAGGGTGATGTCGTCGATCTCGGCGCTGTACTGCAGGAGCAGGCGTACGCAGTCCAGGTGGTCGCCCTGTGCTGCCATGTGGATCGGCGACAAGCCGTTCTGTGACCATGGAGCAGGGCCTCAGGGCTGGGCCTGGAGGGGGTCCAGGCATCCCACCCAGCCCCTGTCTTGCACCCCTAGACACTGCTCTAGGGCAGAAGAGACAGCTTATTCCCCAGGGTGCTACCAGAGGAGCCCCAAAATCCCTCACTGAGACTTACAGAGGAGCAATGCCGAGTGGAGGGAAGGGCCTGAAGAGCTGCTGCCATGGGGCAGACTGTACCCAGGCCATCCCCTTCTCAGGACTGGTCCCTTTGAAGGATGAAGCCCTCAGGAAAAGGACTCCAACTAGGGCCAAATAGGGTAGGAAGCTTCTTACCCCTTGTCAGGCCAAAAAGCCCCATGCCAGCCATGAGGGCCATCCAGCAACTGTGCACAGCTTGTTACCCCACTGTGCTGCCCTGGGACCTGTGCCTATCCCAGCCCCACCAAGTCACCTGGGTACCTTGGTTTTGGCTTGAATGGGAGCCCCATGGTCCAGGAGGATCTCTGCAATTCTCACATGTCCATTGCGTGCTGCACAGTGCAGAGGGGTCAGCTCATCCTGGGAAGATAGAAGGGTTCAAGGGCTCAGTATGTCATGGAAGGGTGAGGTTGCTTCAGGTAGAGGACTAACAGGGGCTTTAGACTTGTCTTCAAAATAAGGCAAAACTGAGCCTGGCCTCAGCTCCCAGGGTACACCTTTGTAGCCCTGCAGCCTCCTCTCACCTCTACATGTGCCAGCAACAAACCCGGTTCATCCCCGTAGAGCGCCAGAGACCTTCCCTCACATCCCCAGCAAGATGTTTGCAGGGTAAGCACTGGATATAAGGAGCTCAGGGAAGGAGATGGCCCATGTAGAGATGGGCTGTGTTCAGAAGTGCTCTCACCTTGGTCCTTGTCTCTATCTGGGCCCCGCGGTCCAGCAGCAGCCGTACCATGATGATGTTGCCCCGGCGGGAAGCTATGTGTAGGGGAGTGATCCCATTCTGTCAGGAGGAACAACAGTCCGTCTGAAGGAGCAGCCCCTTCGCTTTCAAGAAGGCAAGGGACAAACAGAGGAGAGAGGGCAGGGAGAGCTACATCTGTGTCCAGGGACAACGCTGCGGAACGGCTTGATTAACAGGGCTGTGAGAGAGGGCTGTGCAGCTAAAGGCTGCAGACAGAAGCTATACAGAGCTTGCAGGAAAGCACCAACTCATGGGTTTGGCTTCACCTGTGGGTCTGGAAAACTGGCATCCTAACTGCAGGTTCTATCAGCTCTGCCCTGCAGCAACAGCTCCAGCTTTCCCTCAGCCTGGACACAAGGTCCCCAAAAGCTTTCAGGGATGCATGGCTGCTTCTGACAGAAGGGAGTCACAGCCCCATGCTGGTTATTAATTGCAACTCCCCATGCATCTGTGCTACTTTCTGCATAGTCCCATCTCACCAGCATGCGCTGGCAGCTACTGCTGCACCCTACATGGATAGGAGGCACAGCATCCTCCTGTGGTGCTGGAGCAGCACAAGCCCCAGCACCAGAGGAGGTGGTGCACTCTGCACTCACCTGGGGTGTGAAGTTGACACTGGCTCCACGGTTCAGCAGTAATTGGGCCACACTGAGATTCTCATAGTGGGCTGCAATGTGCAAAGGGGTGAATCCAGTCTAGGGAAAGAAGGAGGGATCAGCCAGCCAGACACATGCTCCCTGATGAAACTATGGATAAATACAGCATACCAAGCTGCTGTTCTCCCTGGGGTTGTGGGGAAGCTCCCAGAGGCAACATAGGAAAATCACACACCTTGGAGAGGACATCAGCATTGGGGTCATTCTGCAGCAGCACAGCAGCTGTGCGAGTGTCATCATTGCGGGCTGCTATGTGCAGGGCAGGCAGACGGACCTTACCCTTTGTCCCATAGTTGATAAGGTGAGCAACCACATTCTCATGTCCTTGCTGGAGAGCCACAGCTAGTGGAGTGAAGCCATCCTGCCAAGGAGAGGGAGAGAATCAAGGAGCCATGGCAGGACCCAGCACATCCCTCAGCAGCCCCCACAAACAGGGCCATAGGCTCCTCCCCAAGGATCTCACCTCTGTGGCTACATTCTGGTTGGCTCCATTTTCCAGCAAGAACTTCACAACTTCCAGGTGGTTCTCCTGTGCTGCCATATAGAGAGGTGTGAAGCCTTTCTGCAAACACAGAGCCATGCACATCAACACAACTTTTCCTTGTGTTTCTTGAATTCTTTGAAGACCTACACCCCCATCAACACCCACACTCTCAGGTCAGTGAGCAGGGACAGAAGAATCCATTGTGGGTGTGAAAAAGAAAAAAGCTTGGCAACAGTGGAACAGTGACAGGGAGATGGAGTCCAAGGTTCCAATTATCCAGAAAAAAACAGGCAATGCTTTGTAAAAGTCAACCCAGGAGACACTGCCTTCTGCCCACTGCCAGTATTGTCCTGAGCTTCAGAGACAATTCTCCCATCAGGCAAAATCTGAAGAACTTTCAGCCCTACCAGGCCCAAGGAAGAGAGAAGTGAAGGAAGCACAGTGTGTTTAACTGCAGAGGTTGCTGGAGAGCTCAAAGCTTTGCCAGGGAGGCATGAGCCATGAATTCTTTCAGGATAAGTTCAGCATGCTTGTATGTGTTGACAGGGACTCCCTCGACAGAGACCACACTGGTTTCCCCATGTGCCTCAAGAATCCCTCCACACCATTTGCACACTTGCTTCTTTTCAGGAGCCTGGCAGAGCAGTCCTTGCTCCTGTACAAGACTAGAAGGAAACTGCAAAGGGCTGCTGAAATACCCATGCTGGGCACAGTTCCCACCAGGACGACACCACCATCACACATGATGGGTACAGTCTGCCCCATGGCAGCAGCTCTTCAGGCCCTTCCCTTCCCGTTTCAGACCAGATCACCCTACCTGGGACTGTGCATTGACATTGGCCCCATAGTTCACCAGCTCCCGGACCACGTCCTGTTGTCCAGCCAAGGCAGCAATGTGCAGGGCTGTGTTTCCCTTCTGAAAGACACCACGGGACAGTGCTCAGGGGCTGAAGCAACCCAGGATGCCAGGGAAAGATGGGCCTAACATGTGCTAACGGGGATGCAACCAGAGCAGCTGGCCAGGAAAACCTTTAGAAGGCCATGCAGCTGTCACTCCGTGTTCCCTCCCTACTGTAGACCAACCAGCCACTCTTCCCATTTTCTGGCCAGGGAAGAGAGTGATTTCATCCCTCCATGAAGTTACTGGCAGCAGGAGCTGTATGCATTGTCAGGCGCTGTGCATCTTCAGCACTGAGAGATGAGGGCGGGGGGAGGATGGGGGAGCTGAGCTGGCAGTCTTCAGGCAAAACTGCAGTGTGCACCCTGGTAGCCAAGGCATCCCAGCAGATATAAGGGATGATGAGCAGGCTGGAAAATGTACACACAGGCTCTTCTGACTTGTGCCTTTGGGTGGTGTGGCAGAATGCCAGATTCTGCTCTGTGTCCAGAACCCTGTGAGAGCACCAGAGAGGTGGCAACTGAGCCCTCCTCCGGTTCTCGCAGCCCTTCAGCTAGTGCTGAAGGCAGCTCATTTGTCAGCCCTGCTTGCTTGTGCCCCTGTCTTGCTTGTCATCAAGCGAGAACCACACCTGCTGTGGTGATACATGAGAGAACAAGACGTTATTTACAGAGCACCAAAGCTCTCCAGGCTTGTGACAAAGGTATCGAAGCCATCTCAGCACAGGAACATGCAGGGGCTGCCCTGGGGCAGCAGCCTGTGCTGGGAGGAGATGTTAGTTAGACAGGACAAGAGCATGTGGTTTATGTTACTCCCCTCTAAAGTCCACAATGGTCCCCACAGGGGAGAGGCACCTCCCACCCACCTAGAGATGCCAAGCCTGTGCTAAAACCAGAGCCTGGTCCTAGGGCCCAGCCTAGAAGCACTGCCATTGGCACAGTCTCTCTGGGTACTGTCAGCAAACAGCATGATCACTGCTCAGCTACTGCTGGTGTGTCTGGAAGCAATGGCACGGTGCAGAGCTACGACCAGTGTGGCCAGATTTTCTTGTCCTTACCTTGGTTGTTGTCTCCAAAACTATCTCCTTGTGCAGCAGCTCCACCACCATTTTCACATGGCCCTCCTTGGAGGCCAGGTGCAAGGCGTTCAGCCCATTCTGGAGGAAGAAAGCTGGGAATTAGCCATCATCCGGGGATGGAGCTCTCTGGAGAGCACCCTACTCTGAGCTCCTGTGCCGACATGACTGTGGGCACTTGGCGCATGCTGGAGAAAGTCCAGGCTGGTGGGGGCAAGGAGCGATTGCCCTGTCCTTGACCTCTACACTGACGTCCAGCACACCAGCCATGGTGCCGCAAACGGCTTCATGCTGCCAGGAAAACTTCACACAACTGAACACTGAGTTGCTGACTAATGCTGGAGGTTTCTCCATGCACAAAACATGCAGCCCACGTAGGTGATTTCCTATGGATGGGTGGTACCACTGCTCAGTGTTTATGTGCTTTAGGCACAGGAACTGCTTCAGTCCTCCCTGCTCATGGCACATCCCTCATGTCAGCTCCTGTCTTTGCTCAAGTGACTTTCCATGGGGTGCCCCTCTTCACAGTCAGGTTTTTCACACCTAAAGCATAGAGCTGAGTTTTGTGCCCAGCCCAGAGCAAGGATGCGTCACAACTGCGGTGTAAGTGCACATACAAACTTTAAACTTTAACATTTACACAAATAAACGTGCAGTGAGAAGCCCTGCTTGTGACAATGATTTTATCAAGCAGCAGCCAAATTTAATTCACAGTAGTTTGTGAGCTTCCAGGCCAGAAGCTGGCTTCTCCCTGGCTTTCCGACTGCCCATCCTGCAGCCCATGGTGGGCTTTGCGCCCCCGGAGTTCAGCTGCAGCAGAGTGTAGAAAAGGTGTTGACTGTGTCACTGTTAAGCTCTACTGGTTTCAGGAATCTCCCAAAGTGCTAAAGTCACTTTGCAGGAACATCTCTGCATGTGCCCCAGTTTAGTTTGCCTTTTTCCTACACAGTGGAACCTGAAGAGCAGAGGACTGGCCTGTGGTCCTTTAGCATCCCCGGGTTGTCAGAAGGAAGGATGCTGGGCCAGACAGCATCCCCAAGGCTACTAAGACAGCTTCTGCTCTGTTATTTCTGTCACCCTCTTCCACTTCCCAGATGTGCACAAAAGGGCTGGGATATTTGCTGGAAAAGAGGTAAAATACCTGCACATTTTCAGATATCACCTTTTCTCCTTGTCCCTCACTTCTCCCAAGTGGATATGCTAGGTTTACTCACCCCTACATGGTGCTGTTGCATGGCAGAGGGACACCTGCTCCTGCCCAAGTACTCTGCCTCCCAATCATGTGTTTCAACTCCTGACTGCAAGGTCACTTACAGAAATGCTTCACCCCCACCTAAATATTGGTAGGGGAGCAGAAAATGCCCAGGGAGGGTCGGTTCCAGCCCTCAACACTGCAGTTAAACTCAGAACTGCTTCAATAGTGTTGTCAGACTGGAAAAGGGTTTTCCACTCTTTCTCACTCAAAGCACCAGTTGCCCAGGATCATAGCTGAAGAGTCGCAAATTCTTTTGCTCAACTCTGATTACAGCACAAAGAGCAAAAATCTGAAAGTCCACAGGCTTCCTCAGCACACCAACTCCACAGTTCTATCAAGCCTCAAGCACAAAACATCTCCTTCCAAGGGGAAATCAAGCGGGAGTCCTGTAATACCCACAGAACAGTGCCACTGAAAGGAAATGCTTCCCAGCCATGTCTGGCTACACTGAGTCCGTCTTCTTTGGCCAAGCCCCATTTCTTTGACGAAGACACGCCTACACAACCCCATACAGATAATCACTGACACCCTTACCTCACAAGTTGGATAAGTGATAAGTGGCCACAGACATGCAAGCTTTTGCTCAGTTACACTCGTGTAACCAACAAATGGAGAGCAAGACCGCAGATGCTCAGCTGCTCCCCTCAGCCCATAAGCCCTTTTATGCAAAGGATTCATAAACAACCTTTTGAACGCTATAAACTTGTAACAAATCAATAACATGTAACAAATAGTTACGCAATAAGCACAGAAGATTGTTTCCATTGATGGCCCATTGGTATTTCTGCTCCAGGAACAGTACAGGCTGTTTTGTACATTTACTTTGGCTTGACAGCTCACCCGACCCAAAACTGCGACAGGATATGCATAATTTGAAAGGTGCTGTATTTTCCTCACCAAACGCTACAAATAATTCCCAGAAATCCCAGTCACTGACTATCAATGTGACAAATGCAGCCCAACAGAATGACACAGAGGCTTCACACTTAGTCTGTCCCAAAGCAGGGACCTGCTCTGGACTGCCCATCAGGACTGTCCATCTTAACAAAGGACATCTCCTGGGCACCTACATGCCATCACAGTGCTGTTCCCAGCTGGCGAGAGTCCTGACAGCAAGGCGCACTCATCCTCAGTCCTCCAGCTCCTCGTGGATGAGATGGGACTATGCCAGAATTTGAAACACAGTAGGTGGATGATGAAGATACTGATGCAGCAATGAAGGAGGTGAAATCAGTGGAGTGAAGATCAGATGGCATGTCAAGGTCTCTGAACTTGAGTAAGAATACAGGGCCTGTGGGATAGGTCTGACCACATATATCCCTCTTTATTCAATACAGGACATGTGAGGTTGGACCTTTCCCACAGGTCTGATATTCCTCAGAAGGAAACCCCAAAGTGCCATCTAACCTCAAGAAGATGGCAGGAACCAGTGCAAAGACATCACTGAGAGAAGAGCCTCATACTGCTGTAGCCATTGTCTTTCCATCAAAGTGTTAAATGCCCACACCAGCACCAGAAGTCTGTCTGGAAACAGGACTTGAAGCCAGTCAGTGGAGATAGCTGATGACAGACCCTCTCTTTTGGTGAGAAAGAAGTTCAAAGCCATCATCTTTAGCTTGTGGATGAGTCACCCTGTTGTAATTCTTTACAGAGCCCTCTCCAGAACCCCATACCCCTCTGGGTTAGAGCATTACAGGACCAGTGGACGTAGAAATCCTCCCTCTACTTTTAGGCTTGCTATCGGCAATGAGTGAATATCCAAGGTGCACTCTGCTTGCCCGGTGGGAACCTGTTCCCAGTAACTGCACTGGCTGCTGCACTGCAGTAATCAGTAGGTCTGAACTTCACTTGGTTTGGGGACCTGATACTGAAACAGATGAGTGTGCCTTTGTGCTGCCTGCTGAGTCAGCTTCCCCAGCAACACCACTGCTCCAGAAAGCAGTGACAGCACATCCAGTCTGCTCCCCCTGCTCAGCCTAAGCCCCCTGAATCTGTCCCTACAGCATCTGCCCCAATTCAGGCTCAGCCACTTGCATTGGCAGCTACACAGATACAAAGTGTTCTGATGATGATGTGAGAACAATTCCTCAGTGCCTGCAGCTCTTTGCTCCTGTACAAACCGGTTTCTGTGAAGGATGAGGAGGGCTCCTCCTGCCCAGCACCTCCCAAACCACCACAACTGGCATTTTGCAAACATTCACTGCTTGTGATAAACTTCAGTTTCTGGAATCCAAAAGCCTCAGCACTGCACCACTGCAGGCAAGAGGAAAAACCCCCAAGAGCCATTCCTGTGATGTTCCAGCCACTGTGCTACTCCTCACAGCTATCTGCTCTGCACTCTGAGAAGCAGCTGAGCTCCTTCCAGTTGTCCCATTTACTTGTCACACTAAAGGAGCCCTCTCTGCTTACCTGTTAATGTTCTTCACGATGCTCCAGCCACTACATCCAGGCTCCCCAGAGCTTTATAGCTATTGCTGCCCTCCTGGCCCCAAGGGCAACTTCTCCAAGTCTGCCTTCTGGTAAGCCACATTTTCACATGAACTAGAGAGAGTACCAGAAGCCCTGTGTGTTTCACCTACCTGGTTACAGGTGTTAATATCTACCCCATTCCTGAGGTGATCCAAGGCTTTGTCCAGATTCCCAGATCTTGCAGCTCTCAAGAAACTGGTTGCAGCATCGGCCTTGGGGACAAAAAGAAAAAGCGTGAAACTCAGAGCCTCCTTGTTCTCCCCCACCACCAGCAGTGGGTCAACTCTTCACTCAGCTGCAGAGAACATAACTACACAGACCAGGAAGAAAAGGCAGAGGCCAGGTAAGTCACAGTGAAAGCTGCTGGGACAGACTGAGGTGCCCCAAATCAGACAGGAAGAAGAAGGGCTGGGATCTGGACTTAAACTGAAGAGCATCCAGATAATGGGGCAGAAGGTCTGCAGCTTGTCCCATCACATTATGGGGACAGTAGGGAGGGAGCTCCTGCCACCATGACAGCCTCCCTTAGCCCAGGAAATGCCTCCGTGTGTGGGCCGAAGAACTACACTGATGGAGCTGTAGTGAGCCCACCCCTATCCTCCTCCAGAAGCCACTGGGTAGCAACAGTGGTGAGCTCAGGTACCGGCGCCAGGGACCATGGCCCCAGCTGAGCACCTCACAGCTGTGAAAGTCACTACTCTCTCCTTTGACAGTGCCTCCTTGCTACACCACAGCCAGCCCAGGCAAGGTACGGCAATACTTTTAGCAACGCTACTTAGCAGTGTGAGGCAGCAAATGGAGACAATGGCATGGCTCACTAGAAGCTGTGGAAATGCAGTGATGTGGGTTGTAAGTCTGGGAACTTGGACTGGTAACTGGTATGTGCCCGCTCAGGCCAGCCCAAAGGGCTCTCTGCAGCCAAGAGCCACAAGACATCCATGGCATGGGTGCAGGACACAGTCCTCTGTCTTCAGCTCCAAGAGAAACCTCTCTCGTACCACTCATATCAGGACTGACCGAGGGACCTCCTGTGCTAGGAGAGCTTCTGTTCTGCCACCCCAAGCCATCCTGCATTGCCCACAGCCTGGTTGCAGAGGAGCATCCAGGATCAGGAAGCTCCTGGACAGGAGCTGGAAGCAACACATCCAGAGACAAAAGCACTGGAGGCATATTAGGGAGGATGAAGCACCACACAGATTCAGGGCTCCTCTCTTCCCTTTTCTTTGCAGTCTCAGACATTTGAATTGGGACTTTGGAGCAGCAATACTCAGATGCCTTCTCGTCTGCTCCATCTGACCCCCCAGCTCATCCTTTCTGCCTGACACTCCTACCACAGAAAAAGGCAGCCATGCCCTGGGCCCATTAGGACTCTGTTCCCTGCCGTAGAGGTAAGTGCCACAGACAGGGTGACCTGGCCCTGCTGGGCTAGGCACAGAGCTCAGGCCAGGCTAACACCACGGTGGCAGGGTGCCATGGCCCCTCTGGGACACCCCACAGGTCAGAAGAACAGGTGGTGGAGGGCAGCACCACAGTGCCCCATCACGGTGCGCAGCCTCCGCGTGCAGGGGGAACACGTGCTGATCGCATGACCTCCTGCGCCAGCTGGCTCTGCCTGCTTCCACCTCAGAGGAGAGCCCCATCTATCAGGGAAGAGCACTCAGATTCACAGCGGAGCTGTGGCTTTGGAAGACCGTGAACACAGAGGAGACACAGCACTTCAGTGCTCCGCTCATACAGAAGGATCAACTGCAAGAGGCAGAAGACAACACCAGCATTGTGCTTAGAAGTGCACATTGAGCTCTGCGTGCTGTCTGGGGTCCAGTGAGGAAACATTGACAGCTTCAAGCAACAGGCTGAATGCAAAGAGCTCTTCCAACTCTAGACACTGCTAGAAGCCTCTGCTTCTCAGGTCAGGGTCAACAAGGCAGCAAACCCTTGGAAAATCAAAGCACAGCTCAGCCAGGCTCTGTCATCCATGGGACACACATGAAGCTTTGAAGATTAAATGGTAAAACTCTACATGGTCCTGCCGTAAAGGGGCCCCCAAAGCCCCAGCATACCCAGCAGCAGAGACTACGAGCAGAAAGCAAGCAGAAAAGCAACGTGGAGCTCTCTGTGGGCAAGAAGAAGAAGTGTGTTGAATACTCACAGCCATGTCTGGACTGGACCTGCCCTTTCGTGCTGCCATAGTCCGGGACTTCAGCTGAAACCTGAGCCTGGTGTCCCCTCTCTCCCTCCTTGGTTATCTACTCCCCAGCTTTGAGAGAGCCAGTAAGTTACATTGCATTCTATCTAAAAATATAGGCTCCGTCCTCTCTCCAACGCAGACCCTGCCGGGATCGCCAGCTGCTAATGGAATTTGTTCATTTTCTCTCCATTATTGTGTCAGACAGGATATTTAATACCAAGCCACCTCCGGAAAGCAAATGCTGCCAAGCGCAGGGAGAGGGGTCAGAGCTGCAGGTATCACCTCAGGAACAGCAGAGGAAAAGCAGCCCCACAGATATGCCCGGGAGCCTGGCAACTCACAGGTAACTCCTGCCACAGAGGAGAGGGGTTGGGGGTTCCCTCCTGACCCTCTGGATACTGGGGCCCAGGCTTTGGAAAACATGCCAAGGTGGGAGTGTGCCAGAGGTGCTGCCCTTTTGCTCCCCATGCTCAGCACGTACTTTCCAGAGATGCACAGAGAGATGCAGGGCATCAGAGATCAGCAATCTGACCGCACATTCCACCAGAGAAGATGGAATAGCTCGCCTCAAACAGTAAAAGCACACCCACAGTCATATTGTGCTTGTGATGTCAGGCTGCATGATGGGACTGCCTGCCTATTGCTCAGGGCAATTCGCTCCCCAGGAAGCAGAAGCACGGGCTGGGTCACTGCCATCTCCTGAATTTCAGCGAAAGGGAGCACCGAAAGCAAGAAATGCAGAGACCCCATGGACGCAAGTAGATGTGCACATGGAGAACATACATACACATATCGCAGTCAGCACCATCCCAACTCACCCAGCCACGGACACACACGTTGCACAGTTATCAGCACTCACTAACAAGCACAAAGTGCAGCACATGCCTCATGCGCACACAGTCACTGGCTGTTTGCTCCAGAACATAGAGCAACTGCTTCCAGATGCAGAAACTGCCTCTGCTGATTTTCATTTATTTGGCATTTGCAGAGTTCCTTTCCATTCTCCTTTGCCTTCCTACCAGTTTTCCAGGAAGGAGATGTTCTGGGGGAGGGAATAAACTGCCTCACTTGTTGTTGTATACCTCTTGCACTCTTAGGTGGCTGCTAAATCCTATACACAGGCGTCATGCTCTACAGACTTGGAGACATCCAAGCCGTGAAGTGTCAGGAGGCTGCTGCCAGCAATTCTGCAAGAGAGAAGCCTCAGATCTGGACTTTGTTAAGTGCTCCGAGACCTTCTATAGTAAAAAATACAGCACAGCACGTCAGATTGCACTTCTACTCTCCTTCCCTTTCTTTTTCTTACGGAAAATTTTCTCCTGCTCGGCTGACAATCTAAATTTTTCTCTTTCTCTCTGTCCTGGTTTCAAAGTACATTTTTTTCTCATGACTCCCTCTCCTGGCCCTTAGTAGAGGCTTCTTCTGTTCCTTCTCCCAGGTGTCCTCCTGCTCTCAAAGCATTAGTGGCATTAGCCTGGAACCACACGAGCCCATTGCACTGTAGCCATGGCCAAGGCAATAAGCAAAAAGGGGAAGTCAAACCAGAGGCTCAGGCTGGATTTCAAGGGCTGCAGTCAGAGGTTTGCAAGCCTGCTGTCTCTGGCCGCAGTCAGTGTCCTGCCCTAATCTCTTCTGGCAGTGCCTGCTCTCTCACGCCCAGGGAGGAGCTCCCACCAGCTCCTGCTGCTCATCACTGATAACAAAAGGGAGGGTCTCAGCATTGCCTCCTCTTGTTAAAGGTGGCCACACTTGGCAGGAACCCACTCTGTATGAGCTGCTAAGTGCTGTAAGTAGATTATTTCCAAGTACAAATGAGTCCAGGGACTTGTGCTGATCTCGCAGTGTTTTCTGGGACAAAAACACAGTCAAGAAGCAACTCACCACACTATTCTTGTCTGGCACACACGCATCCTGCTGCTTCGCCCTCTTTACCCTGTCTGCCCACTTGTCTCTTCAGCCAAGCTGACACAAACTCATGGGGCAGCAGACAGGAGGCCCAGCAAGGAAACACCCGAAGGCTGGGCAGCACACAGTCACCCCAACAGCCAAAGAACCCCTGGACTGGCAGTGAAATGCAAACTCGAATCCTGGCACCAAGCCACATATTGCTATGGGCATCCTGTCTAGATGCTGTGGAAAGGTCCAACTCACATGACTCAGAGGTCATCCAGTTACGTGCCAGTGTCCTGGAACCTAAAGCGCTGCCAGCTGAAGGACGTGTGATAAACCCTTGCCAAGGGCAACAGCCCTTGCCATTTGCTTGGACATTTTCTTGCTCGTGATCCTCACCTTTGAGGCATTATTTCCAGCAGAAACACCAAAACCTCTGATCAGTATAGTGGTTTCTTTTTAAGTAACTGTCCAACCTAGGAATAGCTCTGCAGCCAATGCTCATTTGGACCTCTCCACCATGCAGATATCAAGTATACAGTTCTGCAGGTGATAACCCCAATCCTTTCTTATCAGATGTGAAGAATTTGTCAGTCCTTAAAACGCACTAAAAGAGCTGCTAAGATTAAGAGCAGGTAGGGATAATTCCTAGGGTCCCCGTAGGATAATCAGGGAAGATCAGGAGATTCAGCTCAAAATGCTCAGAAACAGGAGCCATACTGTCCATCTTACAGGAAGTTCCTCTCCTATCTGTACTAACACAAACTGGATGCTCTCAGTGGGCCCTGCAGTAGAAACAAAACCTACTGGCAGGTTTCTGCCTTCTGAGTAGAAGGCAGCATTCAGCAGAATACGGCATCTCCAGAGAGGCCACAGTAGCAAAGCCTCAGGCAGTCAGCCAGCAGAACACAGAGAGGCATATACTGCAAACCCAGAGGAAAGAGAAAAGCAAAAGCATTGAGAAAATGCATCCGATGAAAGGATAAATCCAAATGCTTAATTTTTATGCTTTCATCATCCTCACCCCTATCCACATGATTCAAGACAGATAAATCCATATGCCCAGTTTCTATTTTCCCATCATCCTCACCTCTGCCCACATGATTTAGCACAGGTCGGCAGATCTTAATAGGAATGATGAGCGTCAAGGCACAAGAAGTTATCTCTGAAGACACCTGCCAGATAAGTTTGTTCTCATTTCATGCACCAGCCTGAGGAAACCCTTTGTCCATGCTCCTTTCTTCTTAGTAGAGGTTTCACAACAGCCTCAAAGCACGTACCACAGAGGCGGATGGCTGATATGACCAGCAAAGTTCCCCAGAGCAGGATGCAAGGGGGAGCTGAACCATCTCGCAAGCCGGTGAATCAGAGCATGCAGGAAGTGAAAGATCTGTTCATGTTCCCATGCAAAGGATAGAGCTGGAGAAGAACTCAGCACAACTGGCAAAGAAGAAATCCCAAAGCAGAAGAAGGAGGGAAGGAAAGCCCCTGGCAGGTTCGTGGGAAGGGAAGCAACCTGTCAATTAGCACTTTTCCAGTGCTGAAGAGAGGGCAAGCTTTCCAGTGCCAGCCTCAGACTGGCCTCTCTACCATGCACAGTCCTCCACCATTACATAATAATGAGTAATGAGCTTTGGGAAAGCACATTTTTGTGCACCCTTAACAGGAGAGTAAGTTCTGGACTGTCAGTGGTGGTACAGGTCAGAGTCGAGGTTAACTCAGTCCCTGCTGAGCGTTTTCAGATACAGATGACTCTGCATTGCCATTTGGCTCCTTCCTTCCCAGATCACGGGTCCCCTTTGCTGGCTGCTCCAGCTGGAACAGGTTCAAAACTGTGAGGAGGGCAGATATCACAGATTAAGCTCTGTGCAGTTTAATCTGCGCAGAGCAAGGCAGCAAGGAGCTGCCCCTGCACATCAGACTGATCTTTCTGATAAGAAACCCCTGGTGGGCCACAGCCTACAGCTCTGTGAAAGCCTGTAGTGCCTGTATGCTGCCTAATGGATTTTCCAAGTAATGTGTTCAAGATCTTGTGCTGTCATTTGCAACTATCACTTTCCCTTTGAAGTACAATGCTGGGTCCAGCAGCAGTGGAGAGTGGAGAGTGAAACAGGGGCTGGTCCAGAGACCTGAACAGGAAAAGGAGACTAGAACATCTTTCCTTTCACACAGAGGCAAAGCGAGGAAAGAATTAACACAGCTACTGCTCCTGCCAGCTGAGGCCACGCACACCCAGGGGAAAGCTGTCACTCTCCTCTGTTGTTAGCAGGAGCCTGTGCTCTCTGCATAGCCTGAAAAAGAAAATCTATTTTTACCTCATCAAAAAATGATATAGACTGTGACTGAAGACAATACATGAGAGCTCTTGGCTCAGGCACTACACCTCTTCTAATAACATAACAACATTTACAGCTGCTGAGAGAGATGCAGCAGCACAGCAACTACTTTTTATCTCCTACTTGCCTGATGCACTACCTTTTTTGGACCGTGACATGGTTCAGGCAGGTCTGTGCAATAAACACTGGGGAGCTGAGAGGGCTCTAGCATGCTGCCAGCGCAAGGGGGGAATCAGAGAAATGCTCTGAGCTTGCCTGATGTCATCCTGGGACTAAGACACAGCTTCTGGAGCAGCCTCAACCTACTCTGGGCTCTGTCAGTGCCCTCAAGCTCAGGTGAGGTGCTGGAGTCCAGATCATACCATCAGGGTCTGCCCTGGTGCCCTGTGGAGAGGCTTCCCTCTCTTTCCTGGTGACACTTATAAACTGCTCGGGATTTCTGCAGTCTGTTCTGACTCATTCCCTACCTCTCCTCCAGCAGGACTAGTCTACACCTGCTTTGCCTGCCTGCATGAATGAAAGTGCTCAGAAGGGGTCTTTCTGCTGGGATCTGCCTGCTGGGTGGTATCACAGTACAGTCCTTGTGCTGTGGCTACTGTAGACTTTCAGCCTGAAGCCAGGCTTGCCTGGCCAGCACTTGGGGTGCAGCCTCCGGAAGCCATGCAGGGGAGAAAGCATTGACAGAAAAACACCATAAACACAGCCTGGTAATATATCTCTGCCAGCAGATCCCTGGTGAGGACATGTGAGCAAAGCTGTTGAAGCACAGCCACCTGCTCCACAGCAGAGTTAACGCAGCACTGTGCTGCGAGAGAAACATCATCCTGTGCACCTGTCCCAGGCCTCCACAGGGGTAAAACAAGAAAGGTGACAACACAGGAATCAGTATCAACATTTAACATCAAAATACTGCAAAAAACCCCCAAACTTGGGGCACCTCTCTTCTCCCAGTAAAGCAGTGGTGAGAAGGACAAGGCA
The DNA here is from genome assembly GCF_015227805.2 of Hirundo rustica. Classification (NCBI taxonomy): domain Eukaryota; kingdom Metazoa; phylum Chordata; class Aves; order Passeriformes; family Hirundinidae; genus Hirundo; species Hirundo rustica. Next base: position 5,147,955 of record NC_053477.1, read on the forward strand.
AATACAGCACCCAGGTTTCAATATCAGGCACTGTCACCGGCTCCAAGGATGACCTTAGGCAAGTTACCAATGACCCAAGAAGGGCAGCAAACCCTTTCTACCAGTCTGAGGTCCACTTAGCAGCAACTGTTTGGGGAGAAGAGGCAATATCTTTGGACTGAAGTTCATATTACCAGCCAGAATATATCTAAATTCCCTTGTGTAAACCAGCTGACCTGATTTCTCTCCTTTCTTGCTGCCCAACAACCCCTGACCATGCCCAAGTACTCACCCTCAGGTAATACATGCATGTCATCACTGCAGGAGAAGGTCAGCTCACCCTGGACAGCCAGGGTCTGCAGCTCTGATCAACCCACTTATGATGAATGCTGCAGCCAAACCAAGCATGAGCAGGCTGGAAGAGGTTTATCAGCAGCAGGACTGCACCCTATCACCACTCACACACCTGACTGCAAGCCAGCACAACAAGGAAGCTCCTGTCTGGAGTCTGGAGATTACGGGTTGTCCCACGTCAGGAACCTGGGGAGAGTTGCCAGGCTGGGCACAGTGTTTAGTGGACATCGTGTCTGAGCCACACTTCATAAACATGTCTACGAGCTGTAAACAGCAAGGAACCCATGTGCATAAACCCTCTATTCAAATAGTACAAGGGAAGATGAAACTTCAGCAATGTAAAGCAAAATGAAACAGCTCTGTGGCCAGAACCACACTGTCTCTTGGTCTGTGCCACACTGAGTAGGCTGGGCTGAAGACAGTGAGCAGAAGACCTCGGGTTTTTCACAGGTCCCTGCAGACCTTGGCTGGGCACAGTCCCAAATGGAGGACACCGAGATGGAACCGAAGTGGCAAATGAGGTCTAGTGACAGCAGCTCCAGGCTCTTTGTAGGGCCTAGAGCCCACTACAATAAAATGAACGCGCCCCTTCCCCCCTTCTACCTGCACAGCAGACTCCTGCTCCAGCATCCCTTCAGGAGATCCTTGCTTGCAGCAAGAAGGCAAGGGGTCCACAGTAGTTGGTGCATGCCCTCTCTGAAAGATACGCAAGGGAGTCACACCAATTGTCCAAAGGAACAGACCTCCTGGAGACCGCTCCCGTCCCACCCTTTCCTTGTTCTCCAGCTGAGAGTGACCCTGCAGAGCAACCATCGCCTGGCTGGCAGGAGTCATCCCTCTTGCTAGTGCTTTGTCTATCCCATCTTGGCTCCAGATGCTAAACTGGGGCCAGCCTGGCAAAGGACTTGGGGCGCTGCAGGGAAGACACACAGCTTGGTTTCTATTTCCAGCTACCATTTATCTGTCCCTTTTGGCCAGTTACAGGGTCAAGAAGGCCAAGGTGCTTCCAGCGAGGCACTGGGGCCAAACCAGTGAATGCACAGCCATGAGGTGATCACACCTGGAAAGGCCGGGGCTGTATTCAGATAAATACAGCTTGTGACATTTGCAGCTTTGAGAAAGAAACAACTGCTTTGCCAGCTGTATCTCTCTAGGGAATTCCTATAAAACAGCCCAGCCCACCACTAGAAAAGCTTATATGAGCTGAGAGGCAGGAAAAGGAGATCAACAGAACATGTTAGGATGGCAAAATGCTTTGCATTACCTAGAAACTGAGATTTTTATACTGAGCAAAGACCAAGTTTAGCATTAGAGCAAAGCAGAGTCCTTACCTCAGTCTAGGGAAAACACCTTCCCTTGGTCCAGAGTTATTCAGCACTTCATTGACAGTCTAGATTCCCTCTGATATTTGAAATGGAACGGACTCCACCTTCAGTTCAGGTAGAGCTCAAATGTTTGTTACCAAAAGGATGGGCACTGCAACTGCTGGCTGGCTGGCACACTATATTTGTTCTAAAAAGTGCCACTGCTCTGAACCTCCAGTGTCTATCAGTGCCTCAGATCCTGCTTCCGCTTCCCTCAGCTCTGTAGTTGCATGTCATGAATGCAAACACAAGTCCACATTCTGACACAGGCTGTTACCAGCCAGAGCTCATGAACTGATTCAAAGTTTCTCCCTCATCATAATGCAAACTTTCTCCAGATCCTGCATCCACCAGGAGAGTGTATACACTTGACAAAGCCCTAACCTGTGCTCTACAATCCAGCTGGGCTTATCTCCTAGCACACCTCAGGAAAAAGCAGCGTTACACTGCCCATGAGATTGCATCCTTCACCCCTCTCATTTTGAGATTCGGTTTGGCTTTGCTTTGTGCAGCTTCTGGCACTGGTGACTTTCATAAAGCCAGGACAGGGAAACTCAAGCATGGGACAATCCCCAGGGCAGCCAACCTTTTTGCCAGTCTCAGACTGGCTCAGTCCTAGAGATTTTTGGCAATCCGGTGATGCCTCATACCCTCCACAAGGATGGAGAGGGGACAGGTAAGCCCTGTACAATGCCAGAAGGAACATGGAGCTCACCTTTGCCTCTGGCACAGGACTCCCTTATGCACACCCCTTGCCCACAGCCGCAGCAGGGCGCAAGGAAGGAAGGCCTGTGACTGCAGGGTAGGAAGCAGCTGTGGTGACTGTGGAGTTTGGAATGGTGACTACATGGTGCTATGGCAGACATGATAAGATAGAATTGCCCCGGGTCCCCACCACCGAGGCGGAACCTTTTTACCACGGTGAGGAATGAGAGAACTGTCTAAATACAACACGTCTGCAGGTCACAGCTCCTCTGACAAGAGAAATATTACCATTAGGTATGGTCCTGGCAAGTCTGGCCAAGCCACAAAGTCTGTGCTTCCCCCTAAGACCTGGAGTTTTGCCTGCAACTTCCCCACAGCTCAGAGCTCAGGTCACTGAGATATCCTCAGCTGTTTGTGGCATCCACATAGATTGGCAGGTCACTGGCTGCAGCAGACCCATGGACCTTGAGGCAACTCTATGGAGTTCACAGCATAAATATTACTATTGGTCACATACCTACAGCTCTAGAAGTAAAGGCGATTTCAGGAGCATGAGTGAAGGGTATCCTGGGAGGTGGGAGGTACCTGTTTTCTCCCTTCCCTGAAGACAGGGGAGAACAGAGCACTTTGCCCTGAGTATGTAACACAGTAAAATCCGTTTCTTTCCCAGGCTGTTTGTGAAGCTGGTGCAGGCTCCATCTATAAGAAAACTGCTCTCTTTGCTCCATTAATTGCTGACCCTTGTTAATTGTAATTTCCTGAACACTTCCCATTAGTGCCTCTAATAGGTCTCATTCACCCATTACTTCCTCACCTGAGGCATCTCCAGAAGTTCCCCCTAGCTGTAGGCGGGTGAGTTGCATGAATCAGGGGTGAAAACTCATACCTCAGAGCAACTAGCTTTACTAGCAGTTTGTCACCATTATCTTGCCTGTTATATCTAACGGGAACACCTCGGCAGTTCTCGAGACACCAACACTATGGTCACAATCCTGTCTGAGAAATCAGAGGCTGTGAGAGCTTGAAAAATAACAAATACGACTCCAAATAATGAACAGCTTTTCATTCCAAAAGTTCTTTCCATTTTCATGAAAACACCTCAAAAAAATAAGGTCTCAGGCAGTTCCCTAGCACTTACCTGTTTCCAGATGCTGAACTGATATTGTCTGGGTTGCTCATTCCCCAAAATTTTATTCTGTGTCCTCTAGTTAGTGACATCCCAGCATATGATTGTCACCATAAAGGCTTCAGAGACAAATGAAGGTGGACGCAGTGTCATGTTGTACTCACAAAAGCTAGCACAGAGTTAAACTGGGGCTCTGCAAAGGGACATTATTTACACTAGAAAAAAAACAGGAATATTGTCTAAAAAAGAGCAAGTTCATATTGAGAAGTGACCAAGAATTACAGTGAATAATATGGAATAACAACCTCTGGGCACCCCTGTGGGCTTTAGGGATTTTGCCAGATTCTAGTATTCTCTTAAGTGCTGTTCCCTGGATTCTATAATACTTATCACACCCACATGAAAACTAATTTCTCCCTCTGCTATCCTGAGACAGGTCCTGGGATGAGACTAATCATCCCTGCTGCCTCAGTGCCATTGCATTCCTGGTTCACACCTGAGATTAAAATGTTGAATTCCAGCAGCAACTGCAGACAGAGTCAGGAGCAAAGAGAAGCTCTGTCAGAAATGTAGAAGGCAGAGGTCTCTGAAGAGAACTAGTCTTTCAGCTAGAAAGAGCCTTTTTTTTTTTTTTTTTTTTTTTTTTTTTTTTTTTTTTTTTTTTTTTTTCCCCCCAAGATACAAAGTTTTGCCTCTGACCTTCGGCGACTCTTCAGCTGTGTGATGATGTAGCTGTGAAGGAATGCAAGGCTCCTTCCTCGGTTTTGGTATCTGCCATGTAACCAGAGAAGCAACTACCCAGAACCAGGCACTTGCTGGCTGCTGCCAGTCTGTCCTCAGCTGTTCTTCCTTTCATTTAAGGAATGAGGAGTGTAATGTGTGCAGCAGAGAACCTTAAACACATCACCTTGGACAAGAGTAAATAACATAAAAATGGGCTTTAATATTATGAGGAAGCTGTAAGGTGCCTTTGCACAGGGAAAGAAACACAGCCCCTCCTGAACTCAGCCTCTTGAGAAATGATGCCAGGTTGAGTCCAGGGCTGCAGCCACTGAAGGAAGCTGCTCGCCTCTGAGCACTTGCAGTACCCTCCTGGTGCAAGGACATGGATACACACGGGTTCACCTTACTCCAGCATGTCCCCCTTCTCCTTAGAGGGGGAAACACTCCCTGTGCTCCGTTCCTCTGCTGAGGCTCCCAGGACCAGCCAGGTTCCCTGGTTCCAGTCAGCAAGCTATTAGCTCAGGAAACGTCAATGTACTTTTAAAGCTGAGTCAACAACAGAAGCTAAATAATTTAAATGTTTAGCAATTCTGCTACTGCTCCTCAGCCATGGATCACAGCAGGTACACAGAAAAAGAGTGGCGCTGTCAGGCCACTTCTTCCTGTTGGGAGAGCGCAGTGGTGATGCACGCATAAATAAGTGGATAAGGATGCTCTGCAGAGCTGGGATGGATGGTGCAGCTCAGAGCAGCCAGCCCTCAGCACATTACACAGCTGAGGCTTTGCTTTCCTGCGGTGTTTGGCTTCTGGCATGATGATTCGTGACTTCACAGGAAGTCCATAGGTGCTGCTGGTGCTCAGCTTCCAAAGTGCTGGAATCATCAGCCGTGAGCAACAGAGGAAGCATGTGAGGGGTCCACACCAACATCTGCTCCTCACCTTTCCATCTGAGGAGGAGCTGTGCAATGTGATGTGGTGGGAGGGGGACAAAGATTTGCTGTACACAGATATTCCAGCCCTTGCTCTCTAGCTGCCTCTCCATCTCCTTTGCTGTTGGGGGGGCTGACAGGGAAGCCAATTTACAGGTACTTCTCCCAAACCAGTCTAAAAACTGGCATGCAGAAGCACAGAACAAATGAAAAGAAGCCCAATGGACTGGGTGTGCAAAGCTCAGCAGCTATTACAAATAAGAAATCTCTTTCTGTCATTGCCTTGATCTAAGAAACCATTTCCTGATCATTTATCCGATCAGAACTATTTAATCTGTGAGATTCCCAAAGGAAATTCAGAAATAAAAATTGAATAGATCTTCTTAATGTTGTGTTTCTTGAACTGTGCACTGTTGCCTCCAAAGGCATGACTTCGGAGGTGAAGCACACTGCTCTCTTACTCCAAGAGACAGCTGCCTTGTACCAGCACAACCACAATTTAGTTCTTGGAGAGGAAGCAGTCTAAGCCCAAACCAAGATATTTCAGCAGCCTTTTGCCCCTCCCGGCACACATACTGAGCAGACGGACAGCTTCACAGCATGGGCCTCTCTGGCATCTTACCACGACTTAGCAAGTGTTCTTTTTGCTCGTCATTTGAACAAGCCAGGCAACAAAACTGAAAATGTCATCACACTGATTTATCTTATTTATGCTTATTCAAGCATAAAAACTCAGAAAGTCAGATTCTCAGAGTGAAGACAAGAAAGAGCTGCAAAGCTCCCAAAGGAAAGGAACACTCATGTCCCATTGTTTATGCTACAGGTTAGTAGTGTGCTATCCTGGCTGCAAAGAGGATATCTGCACAGATGAAATTGTTCAGCAACCTCTGCATCCAGCTCTTATCCAGTTGACCAGCACACATCTCACCCACAGGATTAGCACTCACTTGTTTGACCCCTCTCAGAGACTAGGCAGTTCTGAGAGCAAAAAGCATCACCTAACTCAGCCTGAATCTGAAAATTTCCAGTTCTGGGAACTCAGAATTTGGTATTATGCCCACAATATGGGCCAAGGGCAAATCACTTCTTAATTACTGCTCATGGTGGAGATTTCAGCTTTCATTCAGACAGGCACCAATCTGAAAGATGTAGGCAAGACTCTTCTCAAGCTGCAGCTAATCCACCCCAGCTATTGATCCTGTTGAATTCACTGCTGTAACTGCAAGTCTACAGATAACTGAGAGATGCCTAAATGTTATGCCTGTTTGGGAATCTCAAGACCTAGAGACTTCCATCACTTGGCTGCAGTGCATGCCTGGAGGCGGCAGAGACTGACCTCCTGTGAGAGAAGATGAATGCACAGTCCCCACTTGGCAGGCTGGACTCTGCTCCTCTTGGAAAGAAATCTGCTTTGCTCCTGAGCATTAAGCCAGAGAGCAAGAACTCAGATCTTGCCCCACACCTTTATTCTCACAACACAAGGTGTTCCTGAGGTCTGCACTGTACCTAAATACCACAGCCTGTACCCAAATGATCTTGCTCTGTCAGTTCAAGCAGTTTGACAAAATATTTTCTCCTTTAGTATGCAGTGGCCAACAGCACTGAGATCACAAGTCAGGGTTTGTATTTATTTGCTATTTACAACTTCGTATGTATTGCTGCGACAGCACAAGGAATAGGCAGGGTGCTCAGAATTACCTGCTTTCCTCATCAGACCACCCATCGGCCTCAGCTGCCTATCTGCACACACACACACACACACCCACACACCACCCCCCACTCCTCCCACCCACTGAAGGACATCTACTATGTGCATGCCCAAATAAGTCACACATGTGCCTGTCCCCTCTGCAGATATTGGCTGGAGATGCTAGAGTCACCCAAATGAGTAATGTGCACAGAACAGCAATGAATTCTCAAGGGGCCATTTTACAGCACACAAGGAGGAGAATGGGGCATTTTGCCTAGGACACACAGCTTGACAGACTCACAGTGAGGATCAACAGCAGCCCCTTGACTGTGCTGCTGTAGCATGCTACCCACACAGACCTATATCATATTTTCATAGTGTTTAAAGCTCAGCTTTATGTTCACTCCTGAAAATCCACTGTATCCAGCATATCTGCAGCTGCATGGGGGGTAGAAGAGGCATCTGAGACTGACATCCCAAGGGTAGGCTCACTGTAGCGATTTTGGGCTCCTACAGAGTCAGCAGTTGAAACAGGGCTCAATGCTCCGCTCCCTTGAGAGCCAGCGGAGAGAAACGAGCATATTTTAGGGTATAATTCAGCTGACCTACTTCCTCATGTGGCATAGCATGGGAAGGACTCCCTCCTCCTCTCCCAGACTGGAGGGAGCTGAGGTGAGCATTTCAGACACAGAGATCTGCATCACACTGGGCTGGGGCAGACCCTCCCCTCACACAGCATGATGCCCACCATGGCACTGACGTGAGAAGAGCAGCCCCACTCTGCCCAACACACCCGGCAGCAAAATCCCATCCCAGAAACATCCAAATCCTCTCAGCTGCTGTTGCCATGGTAACACCAGAGCCAGGCTCCACCAGCCTTTGATGTTCAGATCTGCTCAAAGCGTGCAAAATGTTTGAAGTGTGAAAAATGCCATTTGGAAGCTGGGGAGCTGTGTGGAAGAGCACCTGGCTGTCCTGAAGATGGAAGGCCCTCCAGGGAGAAAGTATTAATGGTGTCCAGCACCACTTCATCTTCTGCCACAACCCGTCACTACCAGCATGCTGCTGCTTCTGTGCCCCAGCTCACCCACTTAAGGGAGTTTAATATTTAACATCAGACAAGTGCCATTTCACAGGGTAATTTGGGTTATTAATAAAAAAATCCCCCTTCCTCCTAATGACGGAAAACAGGATGCTGGTACTTCATTTTATCAGTGCTGGGAGCTGTGTCCCACGAGAGTGCTGGCCCCAGAGCCAATAACAGGGAATCTGGGAAGGGATGAACAGCCAGAACAGCCAGCAGAGCCAAGTAAGATGCAGCACAACACGATCCACATCTTCCATTGTATCACAGCAGAGAGGAGGAAGTAATTCCGTGTGACACTCAAATCCTGCCAACCACAGGAGGAGCTGGTGGTCTGATCCCCTCTCCAGGAGTGCACAGGAGTGTCCTGCATAGCAAGCACACCCCTGAGCTTATGACTACAGAATTGCTTACCTTACAAAATTAACACTCTTGTAGCATTTAGCACTCTGATTCCCTGAGGATTTGCAAAAAAACTGCTGCCAGTGCCAGGAAATGCTTGACACTGACGCTGTATCCACCTACCTTACTGAGCTGCCAGTTCAGGGTGGTTCACTTCAAGCCAAGAAGTTCAGAAATGTAGGGGCAGAGAGAAAGGTTTGACAGATCTGAGGGATTTTTATGCCAGGCTTCTGACAGAATTTGCTATACAATATGAAACACAGAAACCTGAAGTAGTTTCCTACTTCAGAGGATAGTCTCTCTTCTACACAGAGAACATGTGTCCTGCACTCTGTCATTCTCACCGCTTTCATTTTAAGATTCAGCCTACTCCACAGCTGCAAAGTTTCCTTGTATTCTTTCACCCTCTTGTTAAACTAGTGATCCCATATGCAGAGTAAGAGGAGGCAGCCTTCAGCAGACTACAGAAATGCTACAGAGAGTGCTAGGAGCTGGGGAAACAAGTGGCTTGAAAGAAACAGAATGCAGTTACCTAAGAAAGATATTTGCTGACCAGAAGAGTCAGTTCATGCACAGAAACACTTTATTGTCAGAAGCATCGTAGCATCTTTGACAGCAACTATAGAGGATGCTGGATATCAGGCTCACAAAAGCAGTTCAACCTAAAACTTTAGATTTCCTCCTCTTAACTTCTTGAGGGAGCCTAAGTATCTGCTTTACGGAGACTACTAAGTCTGTGCCTGTCTGTGAATGGAATTAAACAGTACAGAAATCCCACTATTTCTTCTTTTGACTTCTTCAAGTTCTTTTCAACAGAAAAGACAAGCCATTTTCACCTGCCAGCAGGCAGAGACTGAGAAACCATTTTGGCTAGCATGCCCTCTGTGGCAGATATGTGAGGGTACCAGTTCTGTTACAGCTGCTTTGCTGTGTTACCTGCTGACCATGGTTTGCTGAAAGCCTCCAGCATTTTACTCTGTCTTCCTACTTTATTGCAACCCTTAGTGTCTCTCCAGAGGCATAACATCCTCCAAACATGTTTTCATGCATGTTTATTCATGCTGGTCTTTAAAAACACAGCTAAAATAGGTCCGTGTTTTCAGAGTTGGGCACTCAAAGAGATTCCTTGATTCTTTGTTTTTGGCACCTCCCAATCAGATCACCGGCAAGTCATAGACCACTTTTAATGTAAATGCAAAAATTATATATATCTATTTTCCAGGCACTTTTTGTCATTAAAAAAGCCTAATATTATCCCAGCAACCTGCTGGCAAATCTTGGCAGTAAACAGCAGACAGCTTGAGGGTGGGGAGCTGACTGCAGCAGCTGCAGCTCCAGAAAAAGGACAAAAATCATGTTACGTGCTTAATTTGTGGTGTTTGTTTTTTTCCCCAGAATTCTCCAAAGAACAGTAAAGGAAACTCTGAAGCCTCTTCCTCTTTTGATCTTCCCCGCCCCCCCCCCCCCCACCCCCCGGTGTGTTTTGCAATAGGTTTTTACTGTCAAGAACAAACTACAGGTTCATATCTCATTATGGTGCATTTTCTCCAAGCAAAATGCTGCATTTATTCTGAAAAAAAAAGAGAGAAAAACCACACCACCTCTGCAGAGAAAAAGTCTGTTAAGACTAAAGCACTCAGTATGCAATGCCCCTTCTCAGTGATGAACATTATCTCCCAGCTTCATGAGGAAGTTGCATCACTATTGCAGCTGTGAGCAGAGCCTCTCAATCAGCTACTCCAAGTGTCTTCACAGCTTTCTTAGCTCTAAGGCATGACTTTAAAGCAAAGAGAATTAGTGAAAGATGTCAGCTCCTCTTCCCAAATATCTTCAATTTATCCACAGTGTCTGGCTATACAGAAAAGGCAGAATAAATGTCCCTCATTGACACTGTGCTGAAAATGATGGTGGTGCCACACAATGTGCTGAGAGGTCCTGAAGGCAAGTGCTGCTGATCCCTGTGAAATGTTGTCAGGAGACAGCAAATGCTGCTGCCTCACATTTCGCATGGAGAAGAAGGTGGTTTTGCTATGCCTAACTGAGCTGCTGCTGGCCTTGGAGGACTTCCCTGACAGGTCTGAGAAGCACATGTCACCGCTAGCAGGGATGAGTTCTCAAGTTATGAAAAGCAGTTTTGCTAATTCAGTACTGGTGGGCAACAGATACTTTATACTTTTGCCCTGTGATACTGCAGCTCCTCTTACTGCAATCTCAGCTCCACAGCCATTTGACAGCAGGCTGACAGGAAGTATTTCTTCCCAGTCCTCACAGAAAGGAGGGTCAGCCTGCTGGCCATGGTGCTGCTCTTTAACAGGAGCACGTTGCTACGCATCAGTGCAGTGGCACGATCCAAGCTGTATGTAAGGAGTGCTGCCATGCCATGCTCCACTGAGAAATTCTTGCTTGGACCAAGCCTACTGTCACGGTGAGCTGAGATGATTCTGCCAGGAAAAGAGCTGAAGAATGAAAAAGTATAGAAAATTAAAGCCTTCAGGACAAATCCTGCTCCCATGCAGGCATCTCCTAGCAAAGCACATTCTCATGGTATTTATCTTATTCTTTGGTGTTGTAATCAACAAGTCCTGGGAAAGACACAACGCTCCTCATTCCAAGCATGGCATCATGAATGGACTCAATACACTGCATTTCCTGCAGAGTATCTGGACACCTTAGTTTGCTGGAGAAATGACACTGTAAGAAGGTGACAGTATTTAATATTCCTCTGCAGAGACTATCACAGAGACTATGGTTAAAAATCAAACATAGTTTATATTCTGCCAAGGGTTTCAGCGTGCTGTTCTCTACACTTCCAATTAAAAAGTTCCAACACAGGCACATGAATGCATCCTACAAAGCCTGCAAAATCCTGTCACCACAGTGTAGTGACGGACCAAAGCCTTCACTTCTGCTTGTTATCTTGCTGGAGTACCTTTTCTCCTAAACAGGAATCCTCCCGGTGCCCTGGCCACGCACACACAAACACGCGCGGGCACACTCTCTCCTTCCTTCCTCATCTCTGTACAAATATAGAAACTTCATCTGTTTTCTAAGTGCTCTCCTGCTGCTGCGTTCTCTCCTTTCACCTCCCAAGACACTTCAGTGAATACCTTCTGCTTTGTCTGTGCTGTAGATTTTTCACAGAGGATGCAATATTTTGAAGCCATAGATTTAACACAGTCCCCTACACTTGCAGCCCATACACAGAGATGTAAGGCTCTGGCTTAAAGTTTCACCCAGTCAGCAAAATCTGCTTTGCAAATAGAAAGGGAGCTTGGATTTTTGCTGCTGCTTGCAGAGTTGAGGCTCAAAACATGACACAATCATCTGTGAAAGAAAATGTGAATTTTTAGATGGTACTGTCATGCTGAGATGTACCCTTAGAGAGAGAAGGTGTCAGGAACTTCCCTCCACCTAGGAAGCTGCCCTCTACTCACTGAAGGTCTTAACAAGGCTGGTCTACTCAATCCAGAGCTCATGCTTTCAGAACCTACCCTCATGGCATTTTGAGAGCTGGAGGTGTGGACTGCTAGAAAGATATAAGTAGGCCAGGGAACCCAGAAATTTCTACCATCCTTGATCCACCCTTCCATCATACCATCGGTGATGCTGTACCTTTCCAGATCACCACAGAGAAGTTGCATTTCTGAAGAACCTTGACACGCTTAGACAATTAAAACAAATTAGCATAACTCAGACCAAACTTCTAATTTTAGCAGTCTGTAAATCTGCTTTCCTTTGAGCTCAGATCTAGCTTGCTGTACCTCAGCTTCACCACACTGCAGGTGGTTTCCTATGGTGGATAGTCTAAGCCCACCAGGCTGTCACCTGCAGGACTTTTATGAAGGCACTCTCCTTTGTGTACACCCTCCTGCAAATATTTGCTCCAGGCAGGGTTCATCCCTACATTCAGCCAGTGCCCTCCTGGGGCACACGTCCTGACTGAGGTGCCAGGCACAGAGGACAGGGCACAGCTTGAGAGAACTTGCTCCTGGAGCAGACTTCTGAATGCTACAAGGTTTCAGATGCTGCTCACCTCACTTCAGCACAGTGGGCTCACCAAGCACATAGAGATGCTGTTATTACCTGAATAATTTAAGAGCCTGCAGAGCAGCAGCGCAGAATAGCACCAACATCCCCCCAGTGCTTTTTCCCACCAGCAAATCCCTGCAGCAGTGGATTTTGCTCCTACCCAATATCCCTCACATCCAGATGCCCATATTCCTCTCCTGTTCACCCCACCCCATCATGGGGAAAGGAGACAAAGCAGCTCTTGTGCTCTAAGACTCTGCAGGCTGCATGGTCCTTTCTCCTGCTGCTGAGCTGCAGCTTGCAGGTAAGATACCAGCACACCTCCCAGCAGCCAGTGAAGACTGAGGTGGCTGACAGCCATCTCTGGCAGGATCTACTGCCACTGAACGCAAGAATCTCAGTAGCCTAATCCAGCAATGGTACAGTAGCTAGATATCCATGGGAGCAGGAAACTGGAGCTCAGAAGTCCAGTTATCATGGGGATGTTCTGAGCTACCTGCAACTGGATCTGCTGAAATCCTTTGCCCTCCTGTCCACCACTCTCTTCTCTTCATCCTCTCTAAACCCAGCGCAAGCTGAAGGCTGCTGCAAAGAAACAGCCATTTGAAAAGATGCAGGCGAGCAGAGAGAACAGACCCAGCGGCTGCTCCTTGGCAGCACTCCAGCAGCGATTTCTCACCCCAGTTTCTCATGTGCTTATTGCATAATTCTGACAGAGGTGTCTTGATTTTCTATCTCGGAATCCTAAGCTCAGACCACCCTGATACACCCTATCAGTGAACAGTCATTGAGTGACCTCTTTTGCTCGTCACAACAAGCACAAGCGTAATCACCCTATGTGACTGTTTAACTGTCCTTCTAAGGAATCATCTGTAATTGCTCCTCTGTCTGATTGAGTTTGTGGTTGTTGGTCCAAACCCTTCCTGACTTGTTCTAGTCACCACATTTTCCTAGCTTCCAAAGAATGGAAAAATTAATCTATGTAAAAGCATTCTCATCAGCATCTTCCATGTGGCCCAATTATCTCAGTGCTGCCCCTCCCCAGTTACCTCACACACCTCAGCTTGGAGTTTCTTCTGACAGTTGTTATCAGCCATTTAATTGCCCACATTTATCCCTTATCCATGCTTGACTATCAGAAGGGGGTCACTTGATCCTCTGTGCTCCCTTAGCTCTTTCCCACCATTTCACTCCAGCTGGTGGAAGAGCTCTCTCTCTGCCAAATGGAAGAGCTCCTGCCAAAAGGAAACACCTTGCTCTCACTTTCCCACAGAATTCAAACCCACTCTCACAAATTTCTTGTCTCCCTTCTCCAAAGCATCCTCTCAGCCTCTCCTGGCAGGACGTATTTCAGTGTGTAATCTTGAGAACTAAAACATTTCCTGCTGCAGCATGCGGAAGCAATATGGCACTAAGGATGCGTGCCAGACTGTAATGTGGAGATCCATGAGCCCTCAGGCTGGTCAGCATGCTGTTTTCAGGAAACTATCAACTAGAAAAAAGCCAAGGAGCTTTCTGCAGTGAGTTTCTTATTAGGAATCTCTTACTATTCAAGAATGCATTGTGGGAGCTGCTCTACAAATCCCTAACAAGAGACTGTCTTACCCTTGAACACTTGCAAGAGAAAGAAAGTAGACAGAAGCAGAAAAGGATGTTTGTTCCTCATTGTACCTTCCCTTCCTGCTCCCCTATCCCCAACCTGGCAGGAAAAAAAAAAAAAAAAAAAGGTTTAAAAAAAAAGTTTAAAAATAAGTGGTAAATTCAGGCAGCCTTGTTCATTTGTTCTTTAGATGCCAAAGCAAAGTTTGCTCTGAATGTACTGGGAAGATGTATTGCATCTTTCATACTATTAATTTAAACACTGATAGGAATCATCGCAAGAATTTCCCTTCAAGCTTTTGGTTAGATCGTTATTTAATACTGTAGCCCCAGTTATGCTGCACACAGACTGAGTATGCTCTCACACGTGCACTTGATGAGTCCTTTGTACATTATTGGTGCTGTTACTGAAGTCCTCTTGTTATTTGCTGCATAGCATTCTTGTCACAGACATTTTAGAGGATCCAGTCCCCTGCTCCATGAATCTTGTACGTCCACCGAGAAGCACAGCTGGAATCTGCATCTTTGTAGAGAGGCAGATGAGGGTGTCTGCCCCTATTCATGCTTGACTAAATATTTGGCCGAATTCAGTACCAGAATAAGTACACGTCAATAGGAAGAAAGACTTTCATAGAAGAACTAACTTTTATTTATTAGTCTCAGTCAAAGCATGTCAGGTTGCAATGCCACCAGCCATCGTGTTTGTGGGTTGGACAGTTTGGGCCCTTTCTAACAACCCATTTGGTGAGCTCTGCCAATACTTCCAGAATTCCTGGCAAGGGATTTGGTTCTTTTTCTATCTTCAATACATAACTACAATAATTCACATGAAACTCAAAAGGGACTCAATAACTGTGTTCACATAACAAGCTAGAGAGCTGCCTCATAAACAGTGTCAGACCATCACTTTTCCACTTTTCCAATGTGTTTTGCTGCTGCCCACTGGCCCTGGCAAAGACGGGACTGTGTCTTTCAAGTGCTCTCCATGACTTCCCAGGGAGGGCTTCCTGCCAAGGTAGCCTTACCACATCTGCAGGAAAAGGAAAAGAGTGTTCTTGACTATCACTGCCTCTCAAAACCACGAAAAAGGGATGTATAGTTGCATCCAAAGCACAGATGTAGCTCCTGTCAACCACTACTTCCCTGTCAGTGCAGATGGTCACATCAGAAACTCCACATGCAGCCCTGAAGCAACGACAGAACGGCTCTAGCCCCCTACAAACTGCCCATCTAAGGAAAATGCACAGAGATTTGAAGCTACAATCCTGCAGCAGGAACAGCAAGAAGCCAACCCAGATGATGCTTGGCACATTCTCTAATAGCAGTGAACTTCTATTAATTCACACTCTCTTGCTCGCGTCTGCTCTCTGTCACACCTTCCTGTCTGCAGGGTATCATCAGAGGTCACAAACACATTGTGCCACAGCCCTGGTAAGTCTTCACAATTCAGCACTTGCACTAAATGTGGGAACACATAGGACTATCAAACACTTGCTCTCTGGGGTCATCCTGAGATTTAGACAACCTCCAGCCACTCTGCAGAGCACACAGATCAGGAACACTTCAGGACATGCCTTGCTCTTTCATGTGGCAGCTCTGCCCAAAGCAGAAGTACGCCTCGGCTGGACAGGGAGCATGGATGAGTGACAAGGTAACATTCCTTAAATCCTTGATGTAGCCCCTGTCAAACGATAGCTCAGCTGTCATCATCTTGAATTACAAAGGCTGGGTGCAGGGAATATTAGAGGAGCGACAAGGTTATACATCTGGACTGTCCTTGTGCCAAGAGACAAACAAGAGGTAGAAAACACAAAAATGGACAGTACACGGTCAATCAGGTTATCATTACATGCACTTAATATAAAACCCAAGAAATTGCTATGGAAACTGGAAAGCGACAAATACAATTGTGGTCCCAAGGAGAAGGGTTTTGGGAAACACAGCATTGAATAAGGGAATTCACTGCCTCCAAGTATCACAGAATACAAGGTTCTTGAGGATATAACCATGCAGTTCATGGGACATATACAACCACACAAAAATTCCAGGAAATGCTAATGGATACTAAACTGAAGACATAACAGCTCGTAACAGTAGCTCACATGGAATGGGATAAGAAGATATTTTTTCTGAGACTGTCATCTCCTTCCCTCTGGCTGTCTTCTCTGTTTTGGGTCATGTTACGACTTCCCCGGATCACAGATCATGCCTCTACTAACTTTCATTGCAGCTATTCTTTGTGGGCTCAACCAGATATCAAGACACTGACACCCTGCACTGTACAAACATCAAGCGAATGAACAGCCTCTGCCCCACAGAGCCTGTGTCTGTGTACAAAGCAAGATACAGCCGACAGGCACTGGCAGAGGAACAGAAGGAGCCAGTGACACCACAGTGGTTTCAGTACATTCCAACAGCCAGTGCAAGGGCCTTTGGCATGGATATGACACGTCCCATGCAGGCTCACGGGGCACTAACAGACACCGACTTAACCCAAATCAAACCTGCACAACTGCTGCAGCAAATCAGAATGAGAGATTCCAACACATCCTGGCAGGCTTCTGCTTGGCTCCAAGGAGACTTGCACAGGAAAAACACTGTCACTAGAGACACCAAGGCTTTGGGGCAGGGGCTAACAAGAGACAGCTGGCCAATAGAAAAATGTCCTGATTTGGTGGTTCTTCACATCAGATCCCCTTTAAAGCCCTCTGGCAATGTGAGAGGCAAGCTGCTCCATCAGCTTCCAGTACAAGAAGCCCTGCAGGGAACAGCCATGGACCTGAAGGCACTGAGCAATTATTATCACTGGAGAAGGAGGCATCCAACATGACAGTGTGGCAGCTGAATGACCCCCACATTCAACTACACAGCTGCTGCCTACAGACCTCACATCTGTCCTGATGTGTCCACTGATCTCCCCCTGAGGAGCTGCTCTTTGTGGACACAGACCTCTTCAGGCTGTCCTGGGTTAGGTTAGTTGGCCCAGCTTTGAGAAAAACAAGACTCTCCTCAGTACTCTCAGGGCCCAGCTACCAAGATGTTGCAACAGCAGAGCACTGCTGTGAGGTTCCTGCTCACAGGGGCACATGGAACTCTTCAACTCTTTGGGTAAAGGCAGAGGAGAAGCCCACCTAAGCATTCCTGTACCATAACCTCCAATCAGATTGATAATCCTTGATTATCCTTGCTTTCACCTCTCTCCTCGCTGCCTTTCTGCACTGATGCATAGCACATACACCCTCAGACCCTGCTGTGAGAAGAATAGTCACATTCAAGAGGTCTTCGAGGGGCAGCAAAGCTATCTTAGCAACATGCCCGCTTGTGCAGGAAGCTGGCAGCAAGAAAAAACTGGCAGCGACTTTCCAGAGAGGAGCTACAGCTTGAAACAGCTGGCAGACCCCAGGCTCCAGCATGCTAATGTCAGAAGAAAGGACAGACATCTCTTCATTGCCCTGATCCCCCTCACCTGCTGCCAGCAAGGAAGGATGACCCACATCCCATGCACAAATATAGCCTGCCCCCTGGAGCAGCAGAGCCCACAGACCTCTGTACAAATATTCCTTCTCTGTTAGGGCTCTGCTCCTGCTATGCCCTGGTTTCAGTATTCTGGTGCAGATTAAGCAAGACATCAAAGCTAGTCTTTCACTAGAGAAAGGGGTGGGGGTCTCTTGTCCCTAAGCTCTGAACACAAAAAGCAATTGTGGGAAACTGAAGGAAGCTAGAAGCCAGCAATTTTATCTCAGAGATCAATTCTGTTACTGGGCTGAGTGAGTCTATTAAGCTGCCTTGATAAACCCCTCACTTCCCTTTCCCCTTCATTAGGCTTTTTTATATCTGCACTCCCTCCCTTCCCCCGTTCCCCACAAGCTGTCAGGGTAAACAGCAGATTTCTGGTCCCAAAAGTTGTCCTCTGTTTGACAGACTGTTTCTTGTGCTGACTGCACGGAGGTTTGTACAGGGACCAGGCTTCCCCTTGTCACTCTCCCCGCACCCTCCAATCCCCCCAAACACAAACAGCCCTCACTGTCAGAACCGCAGGCAGCTGGATATAGGGCTGCCTGCCCCAATGCCACTGACCTTTTTCTTCCGATCCCGAGAACGGTTCCTGCGCTTGCGATTGGATTCTTCCTTCTCCTTCTGCTCCTGCAGAGCCTGAGCCTCAATATCTTTGATTTTCTTCAGCTGCTTAGCTGCTTGAGCCATGGCTGGTCAGACTGCAGTCCCCTCTAGAGCTCACACCTGCACTTTCCGTGCGTGCAGCACCCTCCAATTCCTGGCCGAGGAAGTACGTTCTCCTCACTCAAATGCTGTTGACCCAGATGACTGTGAAAGCAGTAATGAGAGGAAAATTGAAAGCAGTCAGTAAGCCCCAAAGGACAGCCAATGTCTCCAGGTAGTTTCTAGATGCAGTCTGGAACACCTTTATAAACCATTAATAATCCCAAATCCAGCTGTTCCAGAGGTTCCATGCACAATGGCAGCAGCCCCTGACTGTGTTGGCACATCATGCAGAAGCCTTGTGGGACAGGACGCTGGATTGGTGCTGTGCTCTCTCCCTCACTGTTTGTCCTGCAGTATGAGAAGAGATGCAGGCAGTCAGCCACAGGAAGGAAAATAACTCCCAGCAATTAACGCATGATGACAATAGAGAAGCAGTGAAAAAGGAGGCTGATGCATTTCACCCGACTCCTGAGTTCTCTGTAGCAATGCCCAAAGAACAGTAACCTGCATGTATTCAGTCAGTGGCTTTACCACTGCAGTGCTGCTGAGGCAGGCACATATTCCAGTCTCTCCAATTTTCTTCCTCACAGTCAGTCTCTGTGCAGCAGCCGCATCACTCACTCACTCTCTGGGTTAAGATTCCATCTTCTTTCAAAGGGAGCAATAGGGAATGGCTGCATCGGTTAGCAGGCAAGGCAGCATCTCAGCTCAGAAGACAGCCAATAGTGCAAAGGATGTGCCAAGTACCGGAGCAAAGTGCAGCTTAGCAGCATCCTTTCCTCCTCGCATCTCTCCGCTGAGTGAGCAGCAAGAGGAGGGGAGGGATCTTAGCTGTGAGCAGGCGACAGAAATGAAGGGTTCAGTCTGCTCTTCACGCAGCAGCAGCAAAGTAAACACAAGCTACCAGCTCCTGCCCACCCAGGCATCACCAGAGCTCTGAGGGTGCCGAGGCAAGACTCCCAGAGAGTAATGCATCCCTTCTCCATACACAGCCCTACATTTCACCTGCAACTGTCTTCCAAAAGCACAAACAATCTGTCACCCTGGTTTTTCGGAGATTTTTAAAGCCTTTTGATTGTTCATAAGATGGAGTCAGACTTTTTAGCTACTGTACAATATTGGGAGCAGGTTTTGCCTTTTCTCACACATGTAACGTAAACGAATCCTTTGTTTTTCATTCTCTGTCCTTTGTTTGCATATTTCTAACCTGAAAACAATTGTAACTGACAGTTAGTCTGGCCATTGGGCTGGGAGGTGAAAACTCCAGAAGCCAATCCACAGCCAGACCCACAAATGTATAAAAAGTAAGAAATAAACAGGCAGAGGGGCTCTCAGCCTTGGCAGCCTTGGGCTCTCTCGGAGGAACAGCTCTGCCCTGCAAATCTCTCGTCTCCGTGTGATTGCTTTGCGTGTCCCGATCACAACAATCCTATGTTAGAACCTAGGGGTGAGGCCTGGAGGAGTGACTTTGGTTCCTGCACACAGCACCAGTGCATAAGGAGGCCATCCCCAGGCTGAGATGGGGGTTTTTGGGGTGGGTTCTTCAGT
The DNA here is from genome assembly GCF_015227805.2 of Hirundo rustica. Lineage (NCBI taxonomy): Eukaryota > Metazoa > Chordata > Aves > Passeriformes > Hirundinidae > Hirundo > Hirundo rustica. Next base: position 5,167,708 of record NC_053477.1, read on the forward strand.
GGGGACCACACCATCTCCTGCAACAAAGTGTGCTTATCTGTTCAGGCACTTCTGAGCAGCCCTGCCTTAATCAGCTCAATTCTTGTCCTTTGGAAAAACATTGCCTAGGTGCAAACCCATGGGCAAAGCACCCATGGGAAAACTAGCTGCACAGGTGGAAGCTCTGCAAATGCTGCACTTTTCTGGAACCGACTCCCCAGATTCATGGCAGTAATGGTCCCTTTGATGAAAAGATGGGAAAGCAGGGATTAATGTCAATTCCTCAGCAACTACTCGATGATCACAGGTTATTTAGACTGGCAAGAAGCTGAGATGGAAACTTAATGGTACAGACACCGTAGGTCACTTTTTTTGCTAGAGCAAGTTTTCTTGCATTTTTTTCCTTTTGTTTCTTTTCCCTTTGAAGTTTCTCCAGTTCTGTTTCTTCACCCATAGAGCAAGGAGCATGCTAAAATCAGGAAAAAAGACTGGCACATCATACAGTTTTTAAAGAATATGATGACTGATAATACAGAGGAGGTCCTAATAAAATATGAAGAATAAGAAATTACTAAATTTTGCGGTGTGTTTCCTAGTAACACTTTAGTTTTGTGTATTTTACCCACACCGATAAATAAAACACTCAAGTCTAGATACAGCTGCACATCTTTTTGTAGCATGTTCTGTCAATGCCCATTAAAAAAACCAAAACAAAACAAAACCGCCAACAAAAAAAACCTCACAAAATTAAACAGAAGCTGCAGAGTTAAAATGCTCCACGGACAGAAAGGAGCTGGGAGCACAATAGAACTATCACCCTAATTGAGCCTCCTCCACATGAGTCCTTTGCAGGCCATATGAGGCTGAGGAAACATTACCTTTGTTCAACAACAGGCGCACAGGAGGCAGTTGCCAAAATTAACCATAACGCACTGGGAGCACCTCACTACTAGTTGTTGGACTTTGCATTCTAAATCAGCTCTCTGCTAGTTTGCAATTCTTTCTGTGGAATTTCCTAATTTTTCAAAACAGGGAACTCAGGAATGACACCAAGTTCTGCTGCATGCTACAGCCTCGTTTCCCACCAGATGCAGTCAACCCGTCTGGGCATCAACTGCTCAGTGCCAGGGGCCACCCCGAGCTCCTGGTATGACCAGCAAGGACGCCTGAGCCTTTGCTCGAGTCCTGTCTTCCAGGTTCCAATGTTTAAACAGGGTCAGACTCCAGGCCCACTGCGCGCCAGGGCCTGCACATTGGCACACAAGGCATGGCTGTGCTGCACTCCAGGCTTTGGCACAGGCATTCTTTTTTATCCCGATGTCAAGAAAGCGCGCTGCAGACTGCTCCACGGCATCAGCCGGCGGGAACAGCCGCCCTCTGCCTCTCTGCGGCAGGACAGAGCCTCCTTCTACACACAGATCCCACCTCTTAACTCCTTATAAGCCAGAGCAGAGGGAGAAGCAAATAACCTGGAACTGAAGAATGAGACGCTGAGGCTACTCAGGATTTGCATCCTCACAGCTTCGGAGGACGCTGTGACCATGAGTTGAGATGCCTCAGCTGCGAAAGGGCAAAATTCCTGAGTTTGCTCTGGGAATTGGGAGCAGAGTCCACCAGCTCTGGGCACTTCACCCAGCTTGTTGAGCCTAGGAGTCGCTTAGAAAACTTTTTATTTTGTCACTGCTGCTTTTAACCTGCTAACCTGTTTGCTGGCTTATGCATCAGGCACTGTGTTCTTTCGTTTTCTGCGCAGTGAAAGCTCGTGAAGGGGAACGCGTGAGACCTCAATTATCTATTTCTCTTTTCCTGTTCCAGACAGCTTTGTGTAATGTTTACCAGATGCTCCAAACAAAGGGCTGGAATAAAAAACAGCAGCATTAAAGAATAGGGACACTTAATGAACTCAGAGGGTGGAGTTTTAAAAGCCATCTATGAAAGAAGCTACTCACAAAACCAGCCTGGACTATACTATTCCAAGTTAACAGCACGGCTCAGAACTGTAGTGCTCAGAACTCCGAGTTTTGCATGTGCTTTGAGTGACCATAAGGGGCATACTTTTCAGAGGAGGTGCAAGTCTCATTAATATGGGTGTACTTAGCAGCCAAATCAAAGAAAGACTTATGCCATTGGCAGGCCATTCTGCAAGTGCAGACTCTTTAAATAGTTGAGTGCTACTCTTGGACTATGCCTAAGGATATCTTGACTCCACTCTTGGAGTCTGGATATGCTTAGGCATAGCTAGCCTAATGTTCTTCAACTTTGCCCGCAGGCTTATACCCGATAAAGCCTCAAGACAAGTTTACTTGGATGCTTGGCTGCCATTCTGTTTAATGCACAACGAGGCACTAATTCGAACAAAAATAATGAAAATATTTCAGTGATTTTACAAAGAAGCACAAACTGCGTATAGTGAGGCTTGAAGGAATCTCCCACATATTAGCAGGCAGACAGTTCAGGAGGCAGCTCTGTATCACCACAAAATTACATTAGGATTGTATGCCCTTTGCTTTAGGTGACCCCACTGGAGCAGGGGTTGGAACAAATGACTGCCAGATGTTCTTCCAACCACACTCATTCTGCAGTTCTGTGATACATGAAGGGACTGCACATGATAGCAGAAAAACTCCAGACTGAAAGAAAGGTGATAAAAATTGTGACTGATACAGAGAATACACAAAGTAAAAAAATAAAATCATTATTTTACACGCAAAGGAGAATCGGAGACAGCATATTTAAAACAACAACAACAACAGCAAACCAAAACCACCCAACTCTATGGAGGGTTTCTACTATCTTTCTTACTATCAACATTTTTATGTTGAACAGAAATATCCTTCTACTCAACATAAAAATGAAATGTGGAATCCACTCCTATGGAATGCTGTGAAAACAAATAAATAAATGAGGTAGATAAATTTTGGAAGGATAGGTCCATCACAGACTATTGAACTTGATGGAACTACAAGGAAAGACTGAGAAAACTGGGTTTGTTCAGCCTGGAAAAGAGAAAGTTTAGGGGTGACCCAATTGCAGCCTTCCTGTACCTGAAGGGAGCCTACATGAAAGATGGAGAAAGATGTTTTACAAGAGAATGTAGTGACAGGACAAGGGGAATGGCTTCACCCTGACAGAGAATAGGTCGAGATTAAAATTCTTTCCTGTGAAGGTGGTGAGGTACTGTCACCAGTTGCCCAGGGAATTTGTGATTGCCCCCTCCCCGGAAGTGTTCAAGGCCAGGCTGGATGGAGCTTGGAGCAACCTGTCCTAGCGAAAGGTGTCCCTGTACACAGCAGGGGGTTGGAATTGGATGCTCTTTAATGTCCCTTTCAATCCAAACTATTCTATGATTCCATGATGCTACGGTTTGGGCCCAGTCTCCTTCTCTAGAGGCCCTTAAAGGACAGGTTCATCGGAATGCTGGAAAGGGGTGCTGAAGGGAAGATGAGACGCAGAGAACTTTTTAACCTCAGCTCAATTTTTTTATGTTCCTGGCCATAACATTGGTCCTAAACCCCTGTGCCTGTAGCCCCGTACATTACTGCATAACAAATCATGACTTGAAAAACCATTAGACACATGAATTGCAAAATACCACTAAGTCCCTGCCTTCCCACAAAGCAGAGCAGAGAATTTGCTTGAAGGACTTAAGATAGTCCCAGGTTCAGACTCCATATGTAAATTAGAGGGAGGAGTTATTGATCTAATGCACTTCAGGTATAGCCCGAAAGACACCAAAAGCCTCACCTGCCAACCCCAGGAAAGGAAGGTGAACTTGAGTAGATGAATAGCTTTTACCAGTGTAGCTGAGAAAGATACTTGCACTTTGCTAAGGCTAGAAATGCTTCCCTGTTCAAACTCATTTTCCTTATCACCTTACCTAGAGCAATACTGTATTTTTCAGACCCTGATTATAACACAGTTATGTGCAGCTGGACATAAGCTGTCAGAGCTTCCAGACAGTGCTACCCTATAACATCACAATTCCCTTTTCTATCTTCCTTCTGCGCCAATATTTGCTGCTTGGACTTTCTGAGCCCTGTGCAGAATCTGTGTTGAAGGTCCCTGTGGACAGCAATCAGGTTTCCAAACAGATCAAAGTGCCTGTCTCACAGCCGGATAGCCAGAGAGATGAGCAAGGGTGTCTGCAATGGCCTGTAAAGACACTGTTTTATTCTGTGCTTTTCTTTGTCCCCAGCCTTTCAGCCATCACCTGCCGACCCCCTGCTGTATATACTCAGGCAGTTCTGATGGCTTTCTGCAGACCAACTTCTGTGATTTGCTTTGGTCTCAAGAGCATGCTCATGAACACAATACAAAGGAGGACAAGGACACTCCTAAAGTAACTGCAGTCTTGCCTACTTCAGACTGCCGAAGATCTTCACCAGAAGAGAACACACAGCAACTGGAATCTTCTCCCCCGGAGAACAAGCTCCTCCCAGCAGGACTGACTGTAGCCCTGGTCCAGGAAATCTGCTGACCAGTAACAATTCAGTACTTCCTATGTGACACCCTTTTATCTTTTCCCCCAAGATACCAGGGAGGATTCCATCCTTACCAAATTCTGGGTTCAGAGCTGCTGTTTTGGTACCTCCCTAGCTGCTAGGATTTGAATTGATGCTTAGCTCTCTGATGGGGGGAAGCAGCATGGCAACTGAACGGTCTTTGGCAGCAGTGGTAGCTGTTTCTCAAACATCTGTCTTGAATTTTGACAGCGTGATTTAGAAGTTAACTGGAAGTAGGTACCTCTGCCATAGACGTAAGATTGTCCTGAGCAGGAACTTCTGTTTTGGACGTTCTCAGTCAGGAAATATTTGGCCTATGACCGATACCAAGCTTCTATGTGTTGTTAGTGTATGGTTGGTTAAAAAAAAAAGGAACCCTAGAGATCTGCTGCACATAAACAAAAGCTCATTGTCTTCACCATTCATGCAGGACTCAGGACAGGAGAAACAGGGTATAGGCTTTGTCATTTCACTTAAGTCACCACATAATTTTTTTTTATTATTATTTATTTATTTGTTTGTTTTTTTAATCTTCTTTGGAGAAGTTGTTTGGGAAGTATCTGGAATTGCAGATGATCTCTTGTTGCTGCTTGCTCCTATTGGGTAAAATGGGGAAACACAGGATGACAGTTTCAGTAAACAGACTTTCTCCTTTAGCTGAAATGTACCATGTGCACTTATTAGCCCACATGTTAGTAGAAAATTTTCAATAATTGTATTTAATTATTTGTCACACAGAACCATATTTATCACTTTCTCCTTGAAAACAGATTATTTTTACTATGATAACCCACTGTTACCTCAATCACATTCTGGGATTCTACTATGTGACACAAATGACAAACACTGACAACAGTCACTAGAGTTCACAGGGCAAAGTATTTGGCAAGGGAGAACACAAATACTGACAGAGGAACCCTTAGGAAAATTATGCCACAAATTGAACAAGGTCATTATGTGCCAGTTTCACATACAGAGCTGTCCAACAGAATAGAACCTCCCATAAGGAAGGAAGCATGGAAACAAATTCCTGACTCTCTGCAAGGTACTGCAGTTGTTTTAAGAGATGAAACATGTAGCTGGAGTCCTGCTCTAGGTCAAAAATCAATGCTTGGTGAAGTTGCTGAGATTCTCTGTATTCGGGGCAAAAGAATTTTACATTCAAAGCTCAATTTCAAGCATCTATTTTTAGGTAAATTATTCTGGCTGACAAGCTGTGAAGATAAAAGATGCTGCAGGCCTCACCTCAGCTGCTGTAAACTTGGTCTGCCTCAGTCAATCTGCATTCCTCTAGTACTTGCAGAGATCTTGTGGGGATCAGATCTCAGGAAGGAGCTCTTTCCCTGAGCTAATTAAGGTGGTTCAGTTCTTTTTAGCTTTCCTGAATCATCTCACTGATGAGCTTTCAGAACTGCTGTAACCCTTTAAGATCATTCTCCTTTCAGTTAGTTTCTTTCAAGAACCACAACTCTAGTCCCCCAGACAGTAGTTTGCTGCTGTTGGTTGCATTCAAACTCTTCCCTGCACACTGAGAGCTGGAAGCTGACATTCTGGTTCACCCATCAACGAATTAAGAGCAAACCTGACAGTGTTGAACAGAGCAAGTCTACCCAGGTGCCCAGTATGATACCTGGCCGTGGCACTGCAGAACCTCCAGGAGCAGCTGTTCACACTGTGCTCCGTGGTACAAAGGTTCTTGCTCTTCAAGACAGCCAGATTTCGAACCTGTTTTGGCTTGGCAACCCTCTCAAAAGAAAACAAACACAACCAACCAACACAAACCCCTTCAACCCCCTCCCCCCATTAAGTAATTCTCTAATGGTAGGATTTGTTAGGTTTGTTGGATTCGATTCTAAAAAAAGAGGTCACCTCATTCATGGCTCCCAAGTGTGGTTGTCATCAAGTTAGCCCACACAAATTGGGATTTGTTATTATTTTTTAATTAAAAACAAGTTAAAAATGCAGCCTATTTGATCAAGTAATGCTTTTTATAAACAGCTTGCCTTCTAGAAGACAACCTTGTGACAGCACGTCTGTGGAAACGCCTTCGGAAGGTTCTTGTGGCCAATGATCTTTATATGGCTCGGGTCAGCCCTCGGACCACAGGAGGCCGAGGCAGTGGTTCTTTCCCGAGGCGTATCACACTTGTGACGGGGAAACTCTAGCACCGATCACACACACGCTGGAACTGTGCTTCCCTCTAGCGTTTTCAGAGCTCTGAGCTTGTGGAAAAATGCGCAGCGACATAGCGGGATGGCACCTAAATTATCCAATTGAGCCTTAAAGCTGCAGGGCAAACCTTGCTGGGTAAAATGTCTCATTCTCTTCCTATTCGAGGTTCTCATTACAGATAAAAGAGCAGCTGACGGAGGTGGGGGAAACTTCAAACACAAACTGCCAGTTTTAAAGGACGCAAGTCAAAATCACAAACAGAAGCTGGTAAAAAACAGGACCACAGTTGGTTTTGGCCAGCCTTAGCAGAGAGGAATTTGAAGGTGGTGATTTCTGGAAAAGCTTCAAGTTTGTTCTTAATTTTTCTCTGATTAGCAATTCTAGATAAAAATTAACTTGAACAAGAGATCTCATAAGTGAATTCTCTTTTAGGTGAATAGGCCGACAGGGAATCATACTCCAAGGACCAAATATCAGGGACAGCATTCGCCAATCAAATGGAAGAAAAAAAAATTTACACGCACAACTGACATCCAAAATGGCTCAACATAATTTATTTTTTCATGTTAAAATGTACAGAGTTCTTTTGAAAGTACTTGCTAGAAAGGGGAAAAAAAAGTGATATTACATACAAGGAGAGGAAGGGAGACCATCCAGCCAGGAGCGTATGACATGGAGAATTACAAAGGCATCTAGGCACCCCCTTCCCCTTAGCTTACAAGTCACCATGAACAAAGTACAAAGAGGTTACAAAACAGGAAAAGCAAATATAAACAGACAGGAATAGACTTAGCTTCGTTTGTACATGCGGCTTTTAGAGGCATCTGGAGCTCCTATTCACACACTCTAGAGATCTCTTTAAAGAGAATTTTATCTTTCTTAAAATAGTTTTTAATATTCTACAACAAAGATAAAAAATTTTAAAGATGGAATGAAATGAAAAAGCTCTTATTTTTAAAAGGCATCAAAGTCACTAACAGTGAGGTTTTTTTTTTTAATTTCTTTTAGAAGATTACCCAAGTTATCTTGCTAAAAATACATTTTTTTTTTTTTTAAACAGAAGTGAAAAAATGGTAGGTACCAATATTACTGCGTTGGATAATTTCTTTTTATATATAGAAAAGAACTTTTTTTTCTACAATAGTTCTACAGTCACAAAGGTTTGTGGAAAAGGGAGCTGCCCAATTGATTAAAAAAACCCATACAAAACCAAACCAAACATAAAGGCAAACAAACTAAATTCATGGCCCTCATTTCAACAGCTTCTCCTCCTGTCTCAGACCCACCCCACCCCCAGGAAGCAGCGACACAGCTGAAGATCTAAGAAGAGAGGGCAGCACAGTGCGCTTTCTACATGGGTTATTTGGAACTGGAATAGTATATACAGAGAAATGGGGTCCTACACAGCCTTGTACATGCTCAAAACTAAACAGAAATAAAAAGTGGAAGTCCTTTGAATTCTGCTTTTTATGGTTAGCAGTTACTGGAGGAAAGTCCATTTTAGTGCATCTGAAGAAACCCCAACTTCTAGATTCTTTTGGTTTAAAAACAAAAGGAATTAGTCTTATTAATGTGTCTGCATTTCTACTTCATATACAATAAAAAAAAGAACTTTACATTAAAGGGTTGTCCCTTTTTGTAATGGGTGACATGCCAGCAGTGTAGCCAAAATTAACACAAATTGGATTTTGCAGTAATAAACAGCAAAATCCTGCCGCCTAGATCCTGCTATGGTGTTGGGACGGTTTCACTGCTGTAAAAGAGGCGATTCCCTTCTTTTCCCACACTAGATCAAATGTGTGGCTATTCCTATAAAATGGATATCAAATGCAGTAAGAGAATCAGGAAAAACATCACTGACCCCCAGAAAGCGGCACATTCAGCAACTTCCCACCCCAGAATAGGAATGGAAGAGTGACAAGGACACCACAGGGTTCTCATCCCAGTCACCAAAAGCACACTTTTTCTTCCAGCATTTCCCAAGCCAAGAAATTAACTGGGAACAGCTGCTTCTGAGCTCAGTCTGACTCAAAGGCTCAGAACCAAAACCCTCAGCAGCATTTCCAAGTAGGTACTAAAGCAGTCTGGGATCTCAGAGCTGTGGCTGACCCGCAGGTCACCAGAAGAGCCTGTAACTGTTTTCTTGTCCTAACAGACCATTACCCACCCTTCTTGTCCTCTTCACAACTGCCGAAGGGATACAGAACAAGTTCTCTCTCGAGATGCTTCCAGCAGTTCAGTGACAGAACATGTGCATGCATGCACATGTGCGTTCATGTGCACGTCTGGGTGGTAAACGGGATCATTTCAAAGTTACATTATATTTTCAGCATAAAACATACAATTTCAATTAACTCATCTACAAAAACACCAATGTGAATGGTTTATTGTTTACACCTAACTCCAAATTTTACTGAGCGAGAAACAGTCAAGGAAAATTAAAGATTTTTTCCTGACTTGCAGAAATAAAGTTTTCCATTTATCCCCTGTGTCCCCTTCCAAATCTTTCAATAAGTGCCTCCTGATACAAGTAGGAAATGTTAGGTGGGGTTTAGAGGGAAGGGTTGTTTTTCTTTGAGATGTCAAACATTTTATATGGCTGCAGCACTAGAAACTGCATACAGAGGGGCACAGGGGAGGGAAAAGGACATACATTGAAAATCAAATTTAGGAAGATGGTTTCACATTACACATCGTCTGTCCACTTTGTCAGCAAAGTAAGGCTCCTTTTAAATTATGAGAAGATTTTGTGCATGTTTCCCCTCTAAAAAACATCTGTGATTTTAGCTGTAAAATGTTTGACGATTGTGAAGAAAAGAAAAACAAACAAACAAACAAACAAACAACAAAAAAAAAGAAGACAGGCTTCCTAAAAAATAAAATAATCCAAAGAAAATCCCTCTAAATCTACAGCAATATTTTAACTGGAAAAAGGTCCATTTTCTCTGGTTCGTCAGTATAAAAGGTTCCTTTATTTATATTTATTTCAGTTTTTAGGATGCAAGTTGATCTTGCTCATCTTCTCATGTATGGTCCATTAAGAGACTGCTTGGGCACCCCAGCAGCATTCATGTAGCTGTGATGGGAGGGGCCAGTGTACATCATGTTTCCATGAGGATTTGGCTGCATAGGCTGCTGGGTATAGGCCTGGCTCCCCATCATTCCCATCTGCATCTGCATAGGATACTGTGCTGTCTGATTCATGTAGGCAGGGTTACTATGGTAACTGCTGTTCATCATGGGCTGTGTCATTCTGTAGCTGTTCATGGCATTCAGGGTGTTCATATTCATGGAGTTCACGTTGTACGGAGTGGTTGGCATCAGGTTGACTCCCATGTTCATGCCCCGCTGCACGGCCAAGGTCCGAGGCCCAGCCTGCATGGCGACAGTGGGGGGGCTGCGGCCGTACAGCTGCTGCTGGTGTGCGGTTGCTGAGGGCAGGGGGGCCGATTTGGAGCGGATGGAAATGTGTCCCTTGACTGGCATCTGCCCCTGCAGCCTCTGGGTATGGGGAATACCAATATTGGTAGCAGACATATTACACTGAAGCAGAGGAGATGTGAGGTTCATGGTGGTGGATGCCAGGTTTGGTGGGGGTGTCATAGTGGCTTGTGCTTGTGGGGTGCCAGCCAGGGGGTGAGAGGGAGCTAGCTGCGCCAGCCCTGTGTTGGAAAGAGAAACGCTGGTTGCATAGGAAGTCACAGCAGGAGAATGGCTATAAGGCATGGCATGAGGGTCCATAATGGTGTTCGTCAGCTGCTGCAACTTGGCTAAACTGAATGTGGCTGATGGTTGTGAATAGCTCCCAGCACCAAAATCCCCTGGAATCCTCTCATAGATACTTATGTTACCAGTGCTGCCTGATTCAGGTATTTCCATGATCATAGGTGCCGGGGTGAAGCTGTTGTTCATGCTACACTGAGATAGTGGAGGTTGCTGCTGGGGTGGAGGTGGGGGCTGCGGCTGCTGGGACTGAGGCTGCTGCTGTTGTGGCTGTGTTGTTGGTTGCTGGTTACTTGGGGGCCTTTCTACTACACAGCTCTGAGGTGACTTGATATTACAGTTTGCTGCAGGCTGGACACTGCTTTGCTGCATCATGCTGCAACTGCTGCCAATGTTTGCCATTTGCTGAGTGACAACACAGCTGTTCTGAGTGAGGCTGCTAGAAGAAGACAGTCCTCCATAGGAACAGCTGCTCTGGGAAGAGTTATTTCCACAAATGCTGCCTCCCATAGTGGAGTCATAGCTGCTGGGGTTTTCGTAATTCTCTGTAGTGCTCTCAATGCTGCCAAGGTCACTGAAGCCACTATCCACCACCTGCTGAGAGTGGTCCGATACTGAAGGCACATCCATCATGGGGCTGGTCTCCATGTTCTGCATAGAGGGTGCGGACAGGGATCCTTGTTCTGGACTTATCTGTGTGTAACTGCTCTCCAGAGCAGGCACATTTGGGCTGCTGACAGAACGCACAGACTGGCTGGGGTGGGACTGAACAGAGGATATTGGACTGTTGTGTTCTGAGGCCTGGCAATCTTCAACCATTGATATCTGAGGATCTTCCTCAGTCTGGGTATAACTCTGCAAAGTCTGACAAGCTGCAAGAGTTTCTTCACAGTCCTGGTAAGCTACATCATGCTCATTGCTTTCCTCCTGTGTCAAGGACTGGACTGCTTGAACAGTTTCAAGATCTAGTTCACTATGAGGAATCTCCTCCTCTTCCTTTAATTCAATTAATCCCTCTTTATTACTTTGCTCTTCTTCATGATCATCTTCAGACCCAGGGACACGCTCTGAACCCACCGATGTCTCATTGGAAGCCTGCTCTTCCTCAGAATCTGCCTCTGCTTCATCTTTTTCTTTTGCATCCTCTCTACTGCTTGGTATGCTTGTTTCTAAAAAACATTCTTGCACCTGAGACTCCTCTTTGACCCCTTCTTTAATAGGCTGTTCCTCCAATTCTTTTTTCTTCAAAGACTCTGGGTGACCATCATCTTCATCATCAGCATCATGATCTTCATTCTGACTTGTCGCCACTGCAACTTCCTCTTCCTCCTCATGGTCATGTTCAGGTTCATCTAATTCTTGCTGCTCTTCCTCTGATTGCCTCTGCTCCTCTAAAATGCGTGGCTTCTCTTCTACTTCCTCTTCTATCTCAGGCTCTTTTACCTCTGGCACTGGACTGCTGTTGGTGTCCACAGGAGAAACTGCTCTTACTTCACTGCTGGCTACATCTTCCTCTTCTGCCTCTATCTCTTCTGCTTCCATAGTCACATCTTCCTCTTTCCTTTCCTCAGTGAGAGGCAGGTCTTTCTGCTCAACACATTCCTCTTTATCTGAAATTTTGGTCTTACGCCCTGGTTTTGAATTAGCTACCACTTCATCAACTATTTCATCCTGAACTGATAGTGGCACCTCTTCCCGGTTCAGTTTAAAACCTGGTTTTCGACCAGGTCTTTTCTTCCAGTGGACTGGTTTTCGGCTTTTCCCTTTTGGCCATCCCTTCTTCTTTTTCATAGGTGTGGAAGTATCTGGCTCAAGTGAGGAATCTTTCGCTTCACTATTCCTCAGCATAGATAATGGTTTCAAGGGTGGATTATCTGAAAATACAAATTTAAAGACACTGTTCAAATGTTTTTGTTTGACCTAAGCATTCATGGAAGCCTTCCTAAACATGCCCAATATGTTTACCAACTTCAGTATTATCTTAGAAATCTATTAGAATTTATTTATTAGCTTAGAAGTATTAGTTTAGAAGGATCAAGGTCTACTCATTAGCGGCATGTTGCACATTACGTCTTCTAAGAACGTAAATGTTTTCAAGATTTTCCATGTTGAAAGTTCTGTGCCTTTAATACACAATTCAAATTAAGCTCTAAGCTATATAATAAAGTCCTGAAAAGACAAATTTTATTTATAAAATATGTTCACAAGTGAATGTGCTGCAGCGTACAGGAACACATGAAGTCGCAATGAAAGCATGTTTCCATTTAGATCTGTGTATCTGCTTAAGGAAGGAAGCATTTTCACCTTTTTCATAGCCTTATGCTTTTTAATGTCAACAGAAATACACAGATTCCTGGATTTGGCTAGTGATTTTTTTAACTGAAGGAATCATTGACAGGAAGCTGAATTTCTCTCATCTTTTATTTGATGAAGCAGGATTTGCATTTCAGTGACTTTCCAAACACTCAAATAAGTTCAGAGCTCATATAGCCAGAAATGAATGTGACCATTAACTGAGAACTTACTGAACAGTATAAGGCTTTCCCTGAATTAATTTTGGTTTGAACCTGTCAATTAAGACAGTGACATTTTATACAACAGTAAAAAGCAGAGGTACTCTTGCCCTTTGCTCAGACAGGGATTTACTTGAAATACCTCCCTCCAATGATAAGCATTCTGAAAAAATTCTGTGTATTAAAAAATAAATACTGAATTTTAAAAAAATCACCAACTCTTTATGTTATCCAAAAATAAATATCTGCAATATGCATAAAGAAAAGAAAGGATCTGGCACAGTCAGACAGCTTATTGTTGTACAGGAAGAAGGTAACACTATTTTCATAGTATTTATTAAAGCATTAACACCTAAACACGCAGAAATCAAACCCACCTCTTAAAAAATCCCATTACTATTTCTCTTTCCTGTCTTCCACATTTTTTATCTACTACAGAGGATCAGATTTACCATATTCACAGTAAAACTTATATGTAGAACTAGGAAAAGCAAAAAAATACAGCTCAGCCATTACCAAGCTTCATCTTCCCCTACACAACACTACTCAAGATTGCACAGATTTGGCAGACTATAGAAAAACTTGATTTTTGACACCACAGAACACCTTCTGTCTTCCAGAATGCCTAACCCTTACTAAATCTGGCCTCAAATCACCATCCTACACTATCCATTCTCACTGCTGTCCTGACAGCAATCAGAGCCAATTCAAATTTTCATCAGACACCTCTTTAAGAACCTGCAAATCTGCACTTCAGGGAAATCTTAAAACACTTTCAAAGCATTGCCTCAGCTAGACATTAAGTTCTCAGCAGAAAAATCTGGCCCCCACTCAGAACGTTAAAAAAAAAAAAAAAAAAAGAAAAAAAAAATCACAAGCAGGCTTCTGTAGTGATGGGAAAAGCTCCAAAATTTTTCTAAGACTCCTATAAACATTCCCACCTCATAGTTATGATTAACATAATCTAAATCCGAACTGTTTGTTAATTGCTGCAACACTGTATTTTTGAATTATCATAAGGCAGCACTGTCCCTCTCACCCAGCCTAATTTTTTATCAAAAGAAAAAGCCAGTTGCTTATGATGAATATGCTTAGGCAACTGACAGCACACTGTATTTTCTCTAGAAGTATTTCAGTTTTAATTTGTGCATGCAAAGGCATCTGCACTGAAGGCAAAAGCAGCCAAGAGATCCAGTGTGATGGCAGGATCAACAATACCCTAAAATAATATGGTCGCTACTTTATTACTTCAGAAGTTATGACCAATTTGCAGAAATTTGGGGGTGGGGGGGGAAGGAAAGGCAACAGAACTGAGACAAGGGAGCAGAATGCACTAAATGACAAGTATTTATAAAGTAGGTGAACCAGAAATTTATCACTGTAGTACAAAATGGGTGTGGGTTAAAACAGTGGCTTTCCAAGTACCATTTTTGACCCTGGGCACTTAAAGGACTATTCATAGTCTGCAAAAGACGATTAAAAATCACTGATTTTATAAAACAATATGTGTGAGTGGAATCTCTAAATGGGGATTCCACTGCATCTCCACCACAAAACATTCAGAAGTGCACACACAAAATAGATTTAAAACAACCAATCTAACAGATCTGTCTCCGACTCCATAGTCTTATTAATGATGCTGGAGTATCACAAGAATGTATTTAATGAGTAATCTAATCACAACAGAATTTAAAAAAACCAACGGTGTAAGATGACTGTGCATGTATTCCCACCAAGCAAACTTAATGCTGTCTGCACAAGTTTGCACTAAATCTAGTAAGACAGTTAAAGGTATGCAGCACATTTTCATAAAACTAGGGAATGTCTGAGGCCAGTTTGACTGGTAATTTATGCCTAACCTACATTTAAACTGGAAGTTACAAGCCAAAGAAAACAGCTGGTTCTTTAATGAGCTGTTACCATCCAACACAATCTACCAAACTTTCAGCAGCATACCACCATACATACCATTATTGTCATCAGACTCCTCCTCATCTCTGGACTTCCTCTTAGAAGGGGGTCTATGCCTGAGCGCGTCTGGTTGGGCTAAGTGCCGAAAGTATCCACTAGATGAAAGTTCACTCTCTTCCTCTTCCTCTTCATCTTCCTCCTCTTCCTCCTCCTCCTCAATCTCGTATGTAGGCTCTAATTGAGGCATTGGTCGTTCAGAGTCTGAGTCCTCAAATGGTTCATCCAGCACTTCTGTGGTTTCTGAGATTGTTTCAGTGACAACACTGCTGTTGTGGTGCTTACGCTTGCGGACCCGCCTCTTCCGATGAAGAATTGGTTTCTGAAAATGGAAGGTGGGAAAAGAGAAGATATTTTATCATGCGCAGTAGAAATTAAACACTAGATAAATACAAAACATGAACAGCAGAGAGCTTTCTTCTAGAATCCAGAATTCACTAGAAATTACTGTCTGGCACCTGCCACTAGTTAGAATTTAAACAGCTGAAGCTAACAGCCCATCCCTAACAGCTGGAACTTTAGACACACTACAGCACAGATGTGAATATCTTAGAATAAGGTGCAAAAATGATACAGAAAAGAACTTTTTAGTGCAGCATCCCATTAAGAAAGCATTTGCTTAGACACATATATAGAATTCAAATCTCCATGGTAAATAATTTCTAAGGCTTTACACTCTGATTTCAGTTGTTTAGAGAGCATATGTGTTTTGCAAGCTTCTTTCATAAGTAGACTGTATCTGTTTATATTCTGCTTGACTGAGAAAAACTTTAGTAACTAAGTTAGAAAAAAAATCAAAAGCACAAGACAGAAGCTAGAATCAAAAACGCTTCAAACTCCTACCTCTGGCTGACCAAAAACCACCACTAGAAAGTCAGCGGGAAGAACCCTGCAGAGAGAATTCTGGAACACTGAACGTGAGCTCCCTGTACACTTATTACAGACCTCGCGAACTGCACCATCCTTCAGAAAGCCCCAACATACTGACAAAACTGACTGGCTAACATAGTCAGAAAAAACAAGAAAGAAGGCACACACCTTTCGTTTCAATGTTGGCTTGGTGAGAACAGGTGGAGAGCTTGATCGAGGACTCAGAGGCTCATCATCCTCCTCTTCACTACTCTCACTAAAACACCTCAAAAGTGCCCTATCGGCATCACTGTAGCGCCGGGTAGCGCAGTCCTCTGCGAATCTACATTTCAGTGGCTCTGTGTTCTTTTTCAATTGCCCCCTCCACCTTTCCATACCCTCACTGTGCTGCCGACGGGGAATTGCAGATCTTTCACCTTTGCCATACTGTCCCTGGGAAGCTACAGATTTTTCCTCATCTTCAGTATATCGGCCTCTCGAGGCTGGAGATTTCTCCTCACATTCACCACATCTTCCTTGCAAGGCCACTGACTTCTCCTCACCATCACTGCACCAGCCTCGTGAGGCTGCCGATTTTTCCTCACATTCACTGCATCGTCCACTGGGAACTGCTGCTTTTTCCTCGATGGGCAATGCTGGCTCCTTCTCACAAAAGGGCTCATGAAGTTTTTTGCTCTTGCGGTTCCATCGACCTCTTCGCGATGGCTGACTGTTTGCAGGAAGACTATCCAGGGGAAAAACATGCTTGTTTGGACGTGCAGAATTGGCTGGAGCAACAATGTCTGGCTTTTTTTCACTCTCTGTTGGTGAGTAAGGCTCTTGCTCTTTCTTCTCCCATGACACAGATTTTACCATCTGATTTAAATAAAAACAAACAGATTTCACTCTTCCTATTTCAGTATAAATGTCTATCCTAAATTTGATTCCACAAAGGCATTTGAGGAAAAAGTCAGAAAAGTTTAACAAAAGTGACCTCTTAAAATCAGGGATTACAAAAAAGATTTGATCTATACGAGATTAATGTAGTGCTACCTGCTACTCCTTTCCTCACAGGTGACAATATACCTCATTTAGCTTCCCAACAAGTCACTTCAGTCAGCCATTTAGTGGTGTGCCACAACGCTAACATTACCTTGCTACATTCACACACAGTATTTGTGCAATTTTCAAGAAAAAAGTGAGAAAAACTTGAAGCTATTTTTCCATTAAAATGCACAATTAGTTTAACATAAAGATGGTAACAGCGGATAATTTGTCTCTTAGTATTCTACTCAGCACTCACCACCTGATGCAAGAGTGCAACTCCTTCACAGATTTTTCTCTAGACCATGCCTTGAAGTTTTCTCTAG
Source organism: Hirundo rustica (assembly GCF_015227805.2). NCBI lineage: Eukaryota > Metazoa > Chordata > Aves > Passeriformes > Hirundinidae > Hirundo > Hirundo rustica. Next base: position 5,184,784 of record NC_053477.1, read on the forward strand.
TTCTACTTTCTATTCTGAAACCATAAAGATACATAAACTAACTCTGACTGCATTGCTTTTTATGATTATGACAAATGTGCAATCTTCACATTTGAAATTCTGTTGGCACTTGTGAGCCTGACATTTCTAAGTCTGAAGGGATTTTAGCCTGTTAGCAGTTCTAACTGTTTCCCAAGGGAAAAGTTCCCGAGAAAGCCTCTTTTCAAAACAATCTTGGCAAAACAACTATGCTTTTCCAAAACAATCTTTCTCCAGGTGGTGTTCTGCTGTTTCTCTATTTTCACCAATGAGATTAGAGAGGCGTCGTTCCTAGTCACCAATCATGTTAAGTGTGTATCAGAACACCTTATAAAAGGTGGTAAGAATTAGACAATAAAGCCTTCTCTACTCTTTGCCTTCTGAAAGACTTGGAGTCTTTTGTCTTTCTTTTGTGTCCTACAGCGACAGGCGCTGCCTCCAAAAGCATTAAGTATAAACTACATGCCACACAGAAATAAGAGATTCACTCTTACACTGGTCTCTGGATCCTTTTCTTTCTGCTTTTGTTGCTCTTCATTTTCCCCATCCTCTGTTTCCTCCTCTTCATCTTCAGAGACAACTGAGTTGGAAACTATAACAGGCGTCCAACGCAGACATTCTGCATCCACATCAATAGGTCGGACATTAGTTCTAAGCTTTGCCATGTGTTCCTGGATAAGCTTCTCCCGACGAATGATCACAAATCTGAACAGCAATAATACTCTGATCAGTAACAGGTGACAAACTGTACATGTTGCCACATGAAACAGATATATTACAGAAAATATATTACTCTCAATCAGTGCTGCCACAAGTAACTTCAGAGAGAACAGAAACTCATTAAAATAGTACAATTTGCAGTACCATCTGACTACCAAAGAAAGTATCTCTCAACTGAGGAAATGTCAAAATTCTTTCCACTTCTTATTAATGGCGAAGCCATTATCCTTCTGTGGGTAACAGTCAGCTGCAGAGTAAAATTTTTATTATGAACAAGGGGTATGCCATTTGAGGAATGGGCAACATAAGGTGAAAGCTACCGAAGGGAAATAAAAGGACTGCTCAAGAAAGTTGCAGTCCTACTACCATAGTGCATTTTGTTTAAGGGTCAGAAAGAAATATCACTGGTTAAAGGTACACTGTGAGATCAGGGCATAAAACTATTCTCAAGTTTTCCAAGTAAGTTTTAACTTCAACACAAACACAGTGGAATACAACCTCACTCACCAAACCGCTACTGTCTGAAACAAGACTAATTCCCAGTATTTCACCTGACTTGTTGGCTAAGCAAGCAGGCTTCCTCTATTCTATAGCAACACATTTCATCTCTCCCAGTGATCTGTCCCACTCTTCAAGCATTCCACGTTAATCCACACAGTTTATGGCATTTTTGAGATATAGAGAAAAGGAGGGAAACACCTATCTGGTAATTGACTGAAAATAAGGAGTAGATCTGCCTCTAGAGAAGGGAAGCTGCTGCTCTTTGCTCTGTTTGTGAGTGTACTAGACTGGTTTGGTTGAGGAATTCCAAGAAAACGTGACCAAGAAAACCAACTTGCTCTCTCTCACAGCAGCAAATTACTCAAAATTCCACATCCGCAGTGGTACACAGCTGGACATCTGAGCCAGCTTCGGCACTGAATAATTCTTGCACTGCACATGAGTACCATAGACTCAGTATCCGGACACTGAAGTCCTCAGTAAAATCAAACTTATTAGATACGACTTGTCTTCAAACACCATTAAATTTCAATGAAATACATCGAAAGGTATTTGGGATTACAACGGGACTCCTGTACTCACTGATCACTACGGAAGTCAAGCATTCGTAGGTGATGCAGAGTGGAAGTGATATCTTGAGGGCAGATTCCAGTCAGCTTACTCAATTTCTTGATGCTTAATTGCTTGTCACGTTGATGATAAAGGCACTCCAGTATTACACTTTTCCAATAAGCCATATATGACAGGCGCCCCAGGTCTGACAGGGGCTTCTCTGGTGATCCGGCTTGACCCTCACGCTTTGAAAGCAGATAACCTAAAGATACAAAAGAAAAAAGTTACAAAATACTAGATTCTGTTTCCACCCCGACTTCTGAAAGCCCTCACACAATAGCTTGTAATAGTGCTGCCTACAAGATTTAGACAACTGTGAAGGATACTTCGAGTTGTCGGGCCAATTTTTTATTTGCTTGTTTAAACTCCCCTTATTCAGTATGAGATTTCTGAAGTCTGCTGCCATCAGACACTGACTATAGGTAATGCCACGAGATGGCAGCAGGTGCCGACCTAGAAACTGCACCAAGCCTGAAGCACAACTGTAATAGCAATTTTAGAAATGACAAAGGAAAAACACACTCTTAAAACTAATATGACTAATATTTTTCTTGAAAATTCTCTACTGTCAAAATTCAGGACAGTAACTGGACGATATCAAGCTCTATTTGCAGAGATTTCATTAATTTAGAACTGTGATACATTGCACAGGTTCAATAAAGGCTGACAGGTTCAATTCTATCCAGTGAGATAAAGAGGGATGGATATAAGAAGATGACAAATGAGCCTTCTCACTCCTGTTCTAACATAACCTGCATCTGTTGATTTCTCAAGATACATCCTTGAGTTCTTTTGCTTCACAGTATTCTCAGGAAAACAAAGACTTATTTACTAAAGTTATCATTCTGATATAATCCTACCAGTAGATATTTCCTCTGAACATGAACTCCAACGTTTGTATGCCCACAGGGAGGGCTGTATTAAATTGCCCTAGGCATAATAAACAATGTATAGTTACAGGAGAAGTTTCCCATGACGTTACTGAGATACATGTACGAATCTCAAAATTACCTGAGTATTCAGAACTTAAGTATGCCTAGTTTTATCGCTCTTGAAGTTAAATGAAAATCTAAGACACTCATTCACCTAATCAAGCTGCTGAAGATTTCCTCAGGCCATGCAGTTTTACAGCTGGCTTTCTGTGTAAGGAACTACATGCACAAGACAAACTTCTGCTAAAATTACTATACTGAACATGCCTTTAGTTTCGACCTTAAGCTGCTTACACAGAAAACATCAGAGTTAAGGAAAAAAATAATCAAATTGTCTTTAGAGCTGAAGTTCCAACACAAAGAGTAAATGGTGAAGTTCAGATGATTTTGTGAGCTTTAGAAGCTTTCGTCCTGAGATGTGTTTTGAAAAATATTTGCTTCTACTGTTAGTCCTTTAAAATATGAAAAGACAGATTAAAAAAAGTAAAGAAAAAGTTCCTTACTGAAGTCAATTAGGAACCTGCCATAGCCCTTACGCTGGTATTGTGGGAGAATCATTATACAGGAAACATTGTACTTCTGTTGGCAGTGTTTTTCCTGTTGGAAAAAAAAGCATCACATTAAAAAAACAGATCAGTGAGAAACAGTCTAAGTTGCTCTGTAAAAGTGCCTAAGAAGTTCTATAGCAAAAACTGAGATAGGAAGCCACAGTCAGCTTCTTAGGAACAATAACGCCAAGGAAAGACTTCAGAGAGACAATATTAAAACCCCACCATCATTTCAGATAAGGAAAGCAAAAAGAATAAAAACCTGACATAACCTTCTGCTTAGATAGCATACAGTAAAGAACATTGGCTGCAAAGGAGATAAATTCTCAATCTGGAGGCAGCTAAATTCATTGCAAAAGACTGCAGTATTCCAGTGAGTCTTAATATTTGTTACAAGCACAACATACCAAAATCCAGTCTCATATCTACTGTTCAGAATACTAAAGAAAAAAGCTTCAAACAGAACCATTTAAAAATTATTGAAATAATTAAGGATAAAAATCTTAAGGAAAGTCCTATCTGAAATCTTGGCCCTGCTCTCTCTCTCTCTCTCTCAAAAAAAAAAAAAAAAAAAAAAGCTTCAAATCAGGTGCAAAGTTGCCAGACTCGTTTGGAAAACAATGTATATACAGAACAAAAGGTGAGATAAACAGAATTACCAAGCAGTTCTATCTCACAAACAGTACTACCCAATCTCCACCAAGAGCAGGAAGTAATTCGAAAAGTTTTTTTAACCGCTAGCTGCAGTCCAAGTTCTTTAGCAAGTATATGCTATTCAGTATTACAGGAAACTTGGGTTTACTAACTGGTAGTATCTGAATGTAATATAAATAAAACCTGGTTGCAACAGATATCTATACCTGTATTACATAATTTATTATATAAAATGCAAGAGGCTAAATTACAACTATTTAAAGAATCCAAAGCAGCACTGCTCATCATACCAAACAATTCATACCCAAATACTTACCTTGGAAAAGTAGCCAACAAGGTGACAGCCCTTAACATCATTCTGTGTCAGCACATAGAAAAGAAATGGCTCCACATCATAATAGAGAGTCTTGTGATCCAAGAAGAGTTTAGCTAACAAGCACAAATTCTGGCAGTAGATAGTGCTGACATTGCCATCAACCTTAGAGACATGAGGAAAAGTTCTGTCACTCCATTTGCTGTTATGCAAGGCCTTCAAGCTTCACCTGAGTACCCCCATACATTTGCAATGTCGTAACACGAGAGAAGGCTTCTCTGTCACAGGTAGCATCTCAAAGGACTTAAAACATGCACAGAATAGAGGCTGTGATCAAGTCACAGTTACAATCAATAGCTTAAGAGACAACTTAAAATTAATTTTCGTAAAATAAAAACCCCAGATTTTTACAAACTGAGTCTTCTGCGTTTTATGGATGAATGATCTTTACAAAAGGTCAGCTCCTACTGGCTGCTTCCTTGTTGTTCTTCACTCTTGGAAACTCAGTGTTTCAAGAATGGAGAGTTTTATGACTATGAAAAATTTATCATATGCTTAGGAGCTGAGGACCCTATTTTATAAATAAGAGTGAGTGGCTTCATTTTCTAACTTACCTCAAAGACTGATATATTATTTTTTCTGTAAATTTCATTTGCTGGAGGATGAAACCAGCCACATTTTTTCATATGCTGCTGGAGAATAGTTCTACTTTTCATATATTTTAGGCAGAATTCACAAAGGTACAATTTCGGTAGCCTGTAAGCAAAAATACAGAAAGAACAGAGACTGAAGACAGAGGCTTTTGTATAAATTTCCTCAATCCTGCCAACAGAAAAGTTGATGAAAACAAATCCAATATACACTGACCTTGTGTATGTGCTAATGAGGACAAAAGCACCTTACCACAGTTAAAGCCTTATGACACTTACTCTGTAACAAATGCATATTGAAAAATATGCGCCCTTAATGTCCTGCATAGTTACATTTACATTATGAAGTTATGCCAGAAGAAACAGATTAAAATCCTAAGGAAAAAAAAAACACAGTAACCCCTCCCAATTTTTGCACTAACGATGCTAGGATGGATAAATTGTTCCTATTCCCTTATTCTCCTCGTCATCACAGATGATGTCCCAGCTGTATGCACATACCCTTGAGTGATGGGTCACATCACCACCTACCCATTTGCTTTAAAACTGTTTTACATACTACACTGACATGAACAACTGGAATGCGAGGATCCCAAAATTCTTGTGATTTAACTCCATTTATATACTCTAGCTTGGGCTAGGGTACACAAACTCTAGGTTTGGTACAGCTAGAATAATTCCTCATGACAGACCATGTGTTCTTATTAAATGGCAGAATAAAGAGTTTCACATAATTTTCTTCCGCTAGCTATAGCCCTGAAAAGTCATTTCTCTTTCTAAATAAAGTTGAAAGAGTTTGCAGTTTAGGCAATTTGCTGAGTTCTTAAGCAAGAAAACAGCAAAGCAACTACATGTGTAGCGCAGCAGAACAGCCTTTCAGACCAAAATGTAGAAACCACCAGATTTCTATGCCTGCTGGAGTACAGCTTTCCCATAAACACTGAAAAAGAACAAAAAAAAGTCTTACCTTGAGTATTCCTGTGGATATGGGGAGGAGTACCAGGTTTGGATTTCGTATTTGCCAAATTCAATAACAGAAGGACAGCGGACTTGTGGATCAGGAGGCCCAGTCACCCCTACTTTCTATGCAAGGGGAAAAAAGCCCAAGTTTCCATGAATTTCCAAGTGAAAGACTTTTAAGTTTAAATAAGTTAACACTTTTTATCTACACAGTCCATCCTGCTCAAACTCACTGGCAATTAGGAATATGCAGACGTTGCTCCCTGACTCTAAAAACCAGTACCAGTCACACTTCAAGCAACCATGTAATTTACAAAAAGAAAGAATTTATAAACATTATCATACCATGTATCTCCACTACCATTCACAGTGTTGCATGTCATAGTTTTAAATACAAGTTAGTAAAAAGCTAAGGTCAACACAATCTTTTTTGAGTCTCATTATAATTTTCTTGTTATTTCAATAGCGAAGAACAGAAAGATAAACTGCTCCTAAGGTTAAAAACTAGAATATGCGAATATTTAACATCACACAATGGAGTCTTCCCAGCTCTGAGACTAAATGGACTACTGTGAATGTAGCGGCTACCAAACCAATATTCAGGCTGCAGCTACCAGCTTATCGTCACAAGTGCTGAAAAATTAAAGAAAAGCCTCACATTTATTATAAGAAGAAAAAAACAAAATAGAATATTTTTAACTACTCATACAACCATTTTTCCTCTCTCCCTCTGATAGTAACTGTGTATTTTATAGCAACTAAACATAAGCATATCAAATGCTCTTCTTTAAAAGAAAGCAAATGCTTTCTCAACTCATGAAGATTTTATCTCAAAAGACTCTCACTCACGAAACTATAGAAATCCGAGTATTCCCACTAGCCTTGCATTATAATATGAACCACCTGAACGGAAGTTACTAACTAATACGAACACTTTATGCAGGAGGTCAGTAACTAACGTGAAGAATACCAATGAATTACCTATACGCAAATTTATGCTAGCAGAATGAGACAGCTATACCCAGGACAACGGGTTAGTGTTTGAAAGGTAACATTCCAAATTAACATCTTGCTAAGCTTCCTAAGTGTGACTTGGTATCAGCAAAAGTCACCTCAGGATCTAATCCTAGACGATCTAATCCTAGGCATCCATATTTTGTGGAGCTGTAGATGAAAAGGAATAGAAACCTCTATTGGTAAACATCCATCAATGTGTACACAAACAGCAACGCTCTATCCTGTTCCAGAAGGAGTTAAAGTATCTAAAAAAAGAATGCTTTGACTACTCAGACATTCTGTGTGACCCATGCTGCTAGCAAACCATCCCATATTTTATTGTTTTCACAGTCCACGTTTCACCAGCCATTTTAACAGTTCTGAGGGGGCTAAAGCCACAGCCTTCAAGGTTTTTTAGCCACCTTAACCTCTTACACTCTTATGCTCACTTTTACAGTATCCTTCAAGCTCTCTTGAGGTCAGTTCTCCATTACTCTAAAGCAACAGAAATGAAGCACATTAGCTTCTGTGACAAGACAGACGCATCTGAAGTCTGTATGTCTTGTTATTTTGTTGTTGGGGTGGTGGTTTTAGATTTGTTTAAATTTCTTTACAGATTTGGTACTTATTGACAGACACTTAAAATTTAACTTTACCTGCAGTGCTTGTTCTTGAATATCTCGAAACAGCTCCATGTCTTTTTCATTTAAGACATCCTGGCTTCCAAAAAAACGCTCCTCCGTTTCTTGTTTTCCATCCCAGCTGTCCTGATTGTCTGTAAATAAGAGAGAAAATTTTCTTCACCTAACATTTACAAAAAAATACTTGCTTTTAGTGAAGTGACAAACAACATCTGGCTGTATTCACACGCTGTGCCAGTGTGTGAATAAATAAATGTCCAGGCACAGTGTGATGGTATTTCTATTCAGAATAGGCACCACAAAGGAAGAACAGGTCCTAGATTTGGGACCATATAAGTAGTATTGTCCTATATTTAAGCAGGTCCAAATATCACTACCTGGATATTCATAGTACCATGAAGGCATAAATGGCTTACTACTAAGCCTGTTTTTCACAAACAAGGATCACAATTATTTAAATGCCTTATCTGGTAAAACCCAAACCAGAAAACCTACAATTATCACCTTAGAAAGACCCCTTCAACAAAAACAAACAAACCTGAACAAAAAACCCCAACAAAACCCTCTAGACACTTCACCTCACTTCCAAAGCATTAAGTCACATTGCTGCTCTTCCAGCACCAGCAAGGTTAATGCAGGTAACTATTCTAAAGCTGTAAACACAGTATTTTATTGTGGAATATTTCCCACTGTCTGCTCACGAACAATCCAGAACCACTCAACAAAACTGAAAATATCTGAATAGAGAAAATAAATAAATGTCATAGATAATACCTTAAGCCAGAAAAGCAAACAAAAAACCAAAACAACAACAACAACAAAAACCCCACAAACCAAACAACAAACAAACAAAAAAAAACCAAAAAAACCCCCACAACACAACAACAACAACAAACCACCCCAACAAACAACCCAGGGAAAGCTGAACTGCATTCCAAAGGGAAGGGATAGTTTTCTGCAAGAAGATGCCCAAGCTGCACAAACAAGCTCCTCTGTGGCTGAGAAAATTAAGAAACATTTGCATGCATCCATAGACTGGAAACTCACGGGTCTTAAGGACTGGTTTTAGTTATCTGTTTTCCATTTCATACTTCTACCTTGCTGCTCTTAATTTCCATGAACCACTGCCTGTGTTATTACTTTAAACTGTGACACTATTTAGCCCATTTCCTAGGCTGTCTGCAAACACCTCCTTATCAATGGGCATTCTACCTCACTGTAATGATTTAACCCCTCATCACACCTTGCCATCATATATAAAGAGGCTAAGGTCTCTAGGATCACTTCCTTCTTCCAGCTCATCCTTTACCTCAATGCACCAAAGAAAAGTGCATTCCAGTGTTAACATTCAGCTCAGAGTTTCCAGCCTCTACGAATTCCAGTGACTTCAACATCCTAGCCTTTGAACATTTGCTTGGTATACAGGATATTTACACTGGCAGGGCGAAAAATCTTTACCTGTGGGCCATTCTGAAGTGCTAGATTTCCTGGTACCCTTCTTCCTGATCCTATACTGCTGAGAATAGTCTACCACTTCTCCTCGAGCTTTTCGTCCATCAGGGGAGGGAGTGAAGAATTTAGTAAGGCCATCGATAAGCCCTTTGGTTTTCTTGTTAAACTTCAAGGTGTTGCTGCCATCTCTGCAGAAGTCCAAGACATCTGTCTGTTCCAGGTATCCTCCTTCTGATGATGCCGACTGGCTGGACAGAGCCATCTTACGCTTCCGACCCCGACCAGGACCAGTGCGAACTTTGCTGAAAGGACCTTTTGATCTAAAGGATGAGAAGGAGAAAGATATAGTCAGAAGATCGGGTGAGACGGCCTACCATCTTCTCTAACATATTTTTTAACCACGCAGAATGTGAGCTGAAGAACTTAATAACACAAGAGTCTAGTGTACCTCAGAGGAGCCAGGATTTAACATCTCAGCGGACTATTTTTCTCTATACTGAACATTATGTCAAACTAATTTGAGTATAATCAAGAGATTTTCACCAAATTGAACACAACATTAAATTTTAAAATCAGTAACCAGAATGAATACATGGCACAGAAGGCTTCAATTTATGCAATCATTACACACTTACACTTGCCATTTGCCACAGTTTTTGTACTGATAGGAAATTGTTGTAAAAATGCCACAGAAAGTTAATACATGAAGGATGCGCCTATTAGCTAAGAACCGTAACACTGACGGTCATCTTAGCTGAAAACAGCGTTGCTCTCCAACCAGCTGCCATCTTTAAGACTGTACATTTTAAACCTCTATTGAGCTGGAAGTATTCACAAGGTGTGTGGATACGGCTTGGGGTGAATACGTGCATGCTGGGATAATGGTTGGTCTCAATGATCTTAGAATTCTTTTCCAACTCAATGATCCTATGATTCTATGAGATAACTGAGTAATCAACACTTTTTAATAGGAGTGTCCTACACTGGCTGACCATCTTTAGCTACAGTCTTTTCAGCTACAGCTACAGGAATAGACAGCTTTTTCTGAAGAAGACAAACTACACATCTTTGCTCAATTCAGATATATTTTGCAAGCAAAATGATGGAACAAAGGCAAAAAAAATTGTGATTCAGTCATGAAGTAAAAGAGACAAAACAGTAGAAGCAGATGGCTAGTTTTCCTTTTACTCCTCTGAATTATACTGGGAGTTTTCCTATGCAAAGTTATTGTGCTGACTGAAAAAAACCCAACATGTTTAATAGAGACGCTTCCTCTATGTTTTTAGAAGCATTAAATTTTGTAAGGTTGTCTTCCAGAACATCCTCTGGCGCTATTGGTTCAACTGATGGTTCAGTTGTCTTTTTTAGCTGATCTGATGTCCAAAATAGACGTTCTTATGACTTGCTCCTTCACTGTTTTGCACCCTGAAGGGTCCAGAGTGCTGCATCACAACCAGCACTGCACAGCAATCTTAATTCAAGGAAATTGCTTTGGCTGAACAGTTATACAAAGAATTCCTGCCCACCCTAATTCCCTGACAACTAGCTAGGTGCTCCACAACAACCATGACAAGGCTGCAGCAACGCAATCTGTCTCAGCACAGTAGAGCTGTCCACAAATGCAGAAACATGTGGAACGGAAGCAGAAAGGGGCCAAATATTTTCTGGCAGCAGTGTCAGATTAAATGTATGTCAAACAATCTCATATGCTTTATTGTGATTACTTAACTTCTTTAAGCAACAGAAAGGGCTCTTGAGAAATGCAAAGGAAGGCAATTATGCTGGAAGAAGGAGCTATCCAGCAAAAGAGTTTACATGAACCAAATTTGTCGACAACTAAAAGGAATAGATAAAAGATAAATAGTCAATTACCACAAAGAGTAAAAAATCCTGGTCAAAAGAAGCACTAAGGTTACTTCTAGTCTTTGACAGCCCTTTTCAGAAAGTCTGAACTGCTCTTAATTGTAAAAGAAAGCTTCTCAAAGTAGACTAGAGACTTCAGAAGTTCCCACTGTCCTACAGAATCTCACATCTTACTCTTCTTTATAGAGACTTACGCTGCATTTTGATTCTTTAACCTGTTTTTGGGACGTCCTATTGGGTTAGCATAGCGTCTTTTTATCTGTGCTGCCTTCTTCTGTAAAAATTTTCTTCCTTTCTTCCGTGGTCGACATATTTGACATATCCACATACCTATAAGACACAAGTCTCCATCATCAAATGCAAGAGACATCTATATGGGACAAAAGGGAGAAATACAGGCCTTCTGAGATTAAGGGCAGGAACAATACCAAAGGCACTGATTATCACATATACATGTTAAGAAGAATTATGTGTATGCTTCAACAATCTAAATTCAAGTCCTGTTAATATTCCCCAGCACCCAAAGGGTTCCAAACACAAAGGAAGTCTCCTTAATTGGCAGTACATCATCAGAAAACCATAATTTAATGGTTAATTATCCCATTATCTGCTTATGACTATACTACTTCCAACTATCATATCCAGAAGTTTTCTTGTAACTACCAAGGGAAGAATCTTCCATAGATAATCTGCTTCCTGATTGTAAAGAGAAGTTCATTTGTCCAGAATATTCTACTGTCCAAGTGCATATCACTTCAAAACCACAGGAGTCGCCTCTTTCTTTTGTACAAGACTATTCATGCAAACGAAAGCTGATCATCTTAATCTGTAGGGATCACTTGTGCTCCTCCAAACCTCAAGATTTTTTTTTTTCAAAACCTTTCACAGAGTTTCCTTCATAGGAAACAGAGATAGTGAAAAAACCTGATGTGAAGTTCTAACCCCTCTTTGGTTTCTAATACCTGAAAGGTAATTCCATACAAAAATGTGCTAAATGTAGCTAAAAGAGAACCAAATAAGTGAAAGCACTGCCTGTCCACTGATCTCTTCCAACATTATTGTAAATTATCCTTTTCACCACAAAGGCCTCACCTTTTGGCATCCTGGTAAGAGGAGGATCACAGCATTCCATGTGAAAGCCACGGTCACAGGAGTCACAAAATAGCATGTTATCCTGTTGAAGACAGATAATCTCTCTTTATATGTACAACAGCATCAAGCCCTCCATTAATTTGTCACCATTTCGGAGAACAGGCACATTGTTTTCACCTATGGACAATTCAAGGTATTTCACAGGTCTCAGAGTGACTACCCGACTAAAATAAAAACTACAGATATTTGCCTCTGAAGTAATTTTATTCTGTAGTTTAATATTAACAGCCAGAAAACTGGTATCCTCTTCCTTCAATCTTTACTCCACTATACTCACAGCATTTTTTCCTTGATCTCTACAGGAACTGCATGTTTTGCATTCAATACACTGCCATCGCAAGGCTTTCACTCGAACCGTCAGCTCTGGAGAGAACTTCAAACAGGACGGGTGACCTAGTAAAAAAAGAGAAAATTTTACTGGTAAAATCATTATACCTCTGTTAATGGTCATAGATAGCTCACATAGAGACTTTATCAATTATGTATTCCCATGTAGAATTTTGGTTATCCAGATACTCCTATTTTTAGGTCCCTCCAGTCTTACCTACTTATAACACAAACCAATGCCCTAGCGAGCAAATGGCAGGCCCAAATACAAAAGAACCCAAAGATAATTCTTCATAACTGAATTGAGAAACATAGTGAAACAGGTCTTCATTGCCACATTTTAAAAAAAACCAAAAAACTTCCAGGAGCCAAATGAATTTTTTGTGCTAGGTTAACTTAACTGTCTCCCCTCTGGAAGCCTAAGATTCAGCTGAACAAACTGTACTGTATGCCACAGAAGCATATCCCTCACGCCTGGGTTACCAGGAGTGACTACACTAGACTTCTCTGTCTTAAATGGCAAAATTCTTATTAGATGCATACTCCCTCTGTGCACAGGGCAGCACCAGGCAGTGTACCAGCTTTTCTGTCTCAAGGGAAGGGGATACCAGCAGCCCTGTAAATGGTCACCTACCACTGTTGCCACAGTCAGCACAAGAGATGAGCTCTTCAGGTTTCTTCTCCCGATTCTGCTCTTTTGTACCAAGGCAGAAACTGCAAATTGGAATTGGTTCAGCAACCGGCTGTGAGGAAAAGAGACAGTAAGAGCACTGGGTATCTCAAGAGAGCAAACTGTAATACACAAAATGACACAGACGTTTATATATCACATAGACATGATGTAACACACATCACGTCTCGAAGATTTTACCTGGTTCTCACATTCAATACAGCACTAACTGAAAAGAAGTTAGTACTCCAAAGTACAAAAACTGTAGAACTATTAACACTGTTAGGAAAAACTAAAATAAAATTTTCCTGCAGAAAATTATGTGAGTATGCTATTTAGCAATCACAAGCAGATAAAAAGGTGTGTTCTCTCAGAAGCTATGGCTGGAGTTAAGACACTGTGTAGAGAAAAAGATGCATTTAAGATGAGGCACAGTACTAGCAAAGTAAGAAATAGATATGAACTAGCCAACAACACATTTGGACTGGAATAAGCAGGACATTTTTAAATTTAAGGACTGACATTCTACATCCTCATCAAAGATGTAGCAAGTGCAATAACTGTTTGTTTTAAAGTGGTACTTGACCAACTAATAAGAATGAAAGGATGGCCTAATTTAACATTAAATGCTGGATTTCATTATCTAGCAAATTCTTTCTAATCCAATTCTGCACTTAAATCCCGTGATTTATAGTTTCCAGTGAAAAGATGTACACAAAATTTAATTTAAAAATACAATAAAAATAAGCTAAAATCACATTTAAAACACTGGAAATGGGAATAATGTTAGATTATGGCAAGGTTTGAGAAACATTCTTTGTACAGATGTATCAAGTTACAGTTAGTGATTTCGAACATGCCTTTTCAGAATCGATTCTGCAGGTACATACATGCATACTGTTAATTATTACATGGAAGCATATGCCAGAAATTCTTCAAGCACCTTTACTCTGCCTAAGCCAAAGCCGTATCCAGAACAGTTTCTTGCAGGAATGAGGTTTGTTTATATTATTGTAATACAGAAACTGAAAATTTGAAAGCTCTACCTTTTGCTCAGCATACAGACATAGCGCACACAGTACACTTTCGTGGTCCTTAAAGCACCCACGAGATGGAAACAACCTAAACACCGTGGGAATTTGCTGTTTCAAAATTATGCCATACAGCAGAAACGAAAGCCTGACATACTTCACGTAGAATTACAAGTATTTATATTAGCCCCTGGGTAAATCCCCAAGGTTACTGAAGTATAAATTATTACAAAATCACCTGCCCATCAAACTACTTCAGTCTGGAATATGTTCACAGGATTAACTGAAGGATTGCAGTTTTTGCTCCTTTTGAGAAACAGAGAAACAGAACAACTGTAGATAGATATGCCAAGCATACAAATCATTAATATCCAAGTAAGAGGGAGAAGCTAGCATCTTCACTGCCCACAGGCAGTATCCTTCCTGTCACAGTCAGCCCAGCAACATTAGCTGAAATCAGCTATGCAGGGATTTCCCACGCTCTTTTAAGAGAAAGAGGGGATCTACTGTACACAAATTGTTCTCTTTTTGTTCATGACTGGACTCTAGGTGCCAGGCAGCTAGCTGCTTCTAGTCAGTATCTGGTTTATTGGGGGGAAAAAAAAATCTCATGTATGAAGGGTCAGTCAGTGCTTTAATTTCTTTGGAATCAAGATTTCAGGAATTACTTTTACTTTCTGCCTTTTGAAAGGAAAGCTGTAACACACGTACAACTTTTTAAGGGAGAAAAAAAAATTATTTCACATATCCGCTGCAGGAAGTTCACGAGCAATTTATTTCCTCAAAGAGAGTTTTATAGACAGTCAACAGCCTGAGACAGTCATTCTTTTCTATTCTAGCCAGTAATTGTGCATACCCTGTTCACCCCCACAGTCCCTCAAATTTGGAAGACCACATGTAAACACTGTCCAGGTTTGGAAGAACCAGATCACAGTCTATCCTTCACAGCTTCAATGTTTCCTGTATTTACCACCCCTGGCAGGCTGCAAGCAAATACTGTACCACATTTTAAAAAAGCCCCAAAACATTTACAGTCTGAGGGAAGGCTCTACTAGAATTCAAAATGGTTTAAAACAATTAATTAAATCAGAACAATTTTGAATGTGGAGATCAGGATACTCTTCCAAAGCTTCTGTGCGAGACTGTTATGCAATGTATGGAGAGATTTCACTGCTGCTATGTTTGCTCAGCAAAGAACATCCTGGCAAGTGAAAATGCAAGCACACAATGAAAGATTCGTGAAAACAAGACTGGAAGCAGGCAGCTCAGTTTCATACTGCAAATTTTTGGCAGACATTCAACTCCTTCTGCTGTTTTGCTAGCAAGTACATCTATCTGTATGATGTCACCAGATTCAGGGAAGGAGGAAGCCAGAATAAATTGGACTGACAGTGTCTTACAGTCTGCCAGCCTCTCAGCACGTTGTTACTATACAAAGGGTTTCTAGAAACCAAATGTGCCTTAAAGATTCACAGACTGCAGGCTCTCCTAAAGGAGACGGAGCAATGCCTATGGAAAAAATGTGTGCGTGTGTAGTAATTTTACAATCTCAGTCTTGGCCAACCTATCTGCTTTGTAGTCTTCTTAATTTAGGAAAAGTGAGGTTAGGAAACGCCAGAAAACTCAAGTCAAATTTGCAGGCTAGGATGTCACATGGTCACTTGCCAGTAATGTTAAAGCACTTTACTTCACAGACATTTTACTACCATCTGGAGCTCACTAGATACCAGGACTATCTTTGTCCCATCATCACATATATGCTCATGGTAGTCATTGTGGTTGGAATCGAGCAAGTACAGAATTTAAATCAGCATAAAAGAAGCATATATACTCACACCAACTTTTTTTTTTTTTTTTGCTTTGCTCTTTAAGAACCCCTGAATGTGAGCCTCCTAGAAGCAATGGTAGACGGCTTCTGAGAATACACACTAGATAATGCTTTTTTGTGCGTGTGTTTTTAAGCAAGTGACAAATCATTACCCCTCCTTTCAAATAGCCCATTCTGTTGCAAAGGTCTCCCTCAAAAGCTGTAGCTCCTGGCAAGAGCAGATGAACCAGAAAAGAGACAGGGAAAGTACAACCTATACCATATGGAAAAAATTATTTAAAACATGAGGAAACATGTTTCAGTGAGCATGGCATCACAAAGCCTGGATCCCATGCCTTTTGGATCAGTGGCCGGAGAGGAAAACTGCTTCAATTCCATGCCTCAACAAAATCAGAACCAATAAATTTCATACTGTCAAAGTAATTTTACAAACCATGTGGGCTTTTTTGCTGTATATAGAGAAAACTGCAGAATTTAGGAAATACTATTCAATAATATCAACTTGTAGTAGCAATGGTTAGTAACTAACCCCTCTTCTACATAAGTTACCAAATCACAACTCTTAACGTTCCCTCCAGACTGTATAGTGAAGAAAAAAATTGAAGCAACCGAGAGTAAAAACAGAAATCCCTTAAAATACTGTTTTTACTCAAGAAAACGATGCTAAATATATTTTAATACACCCAAGAAAAACTATTAGCGTAACACACACACGTATGTTCATCTACGTAAATGGATATTGTCTCCAATTCACTTGCTGAATCTCACTTGAAAGGAAAAAAGTGTATTTATGTGGCAGAATGATGGCCTAAAACGTGAGACTACATTAGAACAAATGAAAGGGAGAAAAGATAAAATAGCATACAGAATAAAGGAACAAGCATGAAATACATACCTCTTCTTAAGAGAAACATATAGGGTCATTTAAATAGGAAAATTAAAGGACCTTTTAAATAATTGCCGCTGTTTGAGGAAGGACAAATACAACAGAGAGAAAATCTGAAATGCTGCTACAAAAGTAGAGCCAAGTGCGAAGGCCAATAGCTTGGATATTAGTGAGGTACATACAGGCTGAATTTTCTGAAGTGATTATTGGTATCTGGAAACCAATGCAAAAAAGCAGTGTGAATAGTATCTCAGGCTGACATTCAAACTCAAGAAATTATCTTATTATCATATGTGCACACGGTAAAAACTTCAGAGAATGCCAACTGGAAATGCTTAGACAGTCAATTGTTAAACAACCTTCCCAGAATCAACAAGTTCTCTAATCAGAGGATTAAAACTATTCAAGATTTGTTAGTCACAATCAGAATCACATGCTAAGACTTCCTGACTGCAAACTCAGGGTAGTGCCGGGAAAAGAGAGGCTCAGATTTCCTTCTCTGCAGTATAAAGAAATGCCCTCCACTTGACACTGATTCAGGAACCTAGCAGTTCAAGTTACTGAAGTTTTCTTTACCCAAAGTTATATCCTGTGAGCTCTCACCTACACTTTGTCTCACCTCCATAATTTTCAAGAAAATTGAGCAGTGAATTTTGATAGCGAAGACTTATGTGTAGAATGTTTCTTTTGGTCCCTCTATTTTGTGCTCAAGGTGGTAAGAGTTTCAAAAACTGAGCAGGATTTGGTCTCACCGTCTGTGACTTCCACAGCTGCAAAACAAAAACACACTCCTCGAATCAAGAGCAAGCTAAAATCTTAATTCCTCTCACTGAATAAAAAACCAACTCGAGTTCCACAATACTTAGATTGTCACAAAAAACAAGGAACTTCAATACTGACTTTGATTTCTAGAAATAACAAGTTACTTTAGGGATGAGATTTTTTGTTAAAACTTAAGCAATGGCTACGCATAGAGGTAAACACTATCTTTAAATACTGTACACTGCTTTACTTCAAGATTAGCAGCATCCCTAAACGAATGAAAAATACTTCAGTTAGAAAATGGAAAAAAGTATTTCACAGAATGCAGAGCCCCACATAAACATGATACCAGAGAAGATAGAAAAGGAACTGTCAATGAGCATTTCATGCACATTAAAGATCTCTACCCGATTCAAGGCTGCTGCTTGTAGTTTACAGAGGATACCCACACAAGTTCAACTGTAAGACCAAATCCTACTCAGTTTTTGAAACTTTACCACCTTGAGCACAAAATGGAGAGAACAAAAGAAACATTCTACACGTAAGTCCTCGCTATCAAAATTCACTGCTCAATATAACACTCTTGACAGTAAGACTTAACAGAGTCCCATCTTCTTGACCCATAGTCATCCCATGCTATTTTCTCTCCCTGCACTGTCTGCACAGACACAGACCATTCTCTAGGAGCAGCCTTTTACAGCAAGTGTGGCAAAACCTCTCCCAAATAGGTCTATTGCAGAGAGACCACCCACACAAAGGTATCCTGAATTTGCAAAGCTAGGTGAAGTCAGTCAGAACCCTTTATGACTGTACATTTTGAAGGAAAAAAAAAAACCACTGGTGGCAGCACTAAGCAAGCGCATCTACTTGTTCCTGAGATCGCACTAAAGATTCTGCATGGAGCTTAATTATTTGCAGCTTCTGAATGTCAGTCATTGCAACGCTCAGCAGCAAAATTACTTTCTTTCCTTCCATGCACACCTTCAAGGAATTCACTATGAGTCCAGACAAGTTCAGAGATCCAGCACTACAATCAAAACACACATCACTAAATATCCAGAACTGAGTCTCAAAGACTGAGGAGAGACCCAACGCCTGGGAGACGCTGTATACTGTTCACGAATTCTAAATTAAGTCAAACCTATACACACATTCATCTAAAGGCTGTATCTGACACCGAGTTTTCTGGACTTTTAAGATTAGATGGGACCGTTCATCAGAAATAGGGAGAATGTGTAGAACCGGTGATTTCTTTTATAGCTCAGAACACCTTTAGTTTTGACAAGATTTTCATTTTACGCACTGGTAAGTGGGGATAGAATGGTGACTCAACTTACTGCTAAAGGTGCAAAAAAAGTGCAAAGATTCCAGGAAATTAAGAGGTCCAGTCTCATCTTTTTAATAACACTTGAGAAGGTATTTAACTATGTACCAAGATCCATAATTTGTTCTATTTAATTTTCCAAAACACAGTGAACTATTGGTAATTAGAAGTTGTAGTAATTCATAGGTCTTCATAGAAACATGTTTGGAAGATCCCGTATTTTCAAACCAGAATTCACTGTTCATGCATAGGTCCACAGACTGGTTAACTGACCCTCAAAAGCACCTCAAAACAAGCAAATATATTACAAATGGGATTCTGTTTCCTACTCAAGGGTCATTCTTCTTGGGCACCATTCCCCCTTCTTTCTTTTGCATCTCACTACAAGTCCAGATTTACCTTAATAGCAGTAGCAATGGGTAGACTGCCAGATCCTTGAACATTTAAACAAGCAAGGTTACAACCTCTCATCCAATGCCAGAAGCAGTATTAGGAGCTGCTCTGAGGAAAGGTGTTCATACAGTCAGAAAAATATTGGTGAGGAAAGAAAAACTAGTATTTATACACCCAATATAGAGAAAACCTAAACAGGTGGACTAGAGGCCGACGTGACTTAATCACAAGTCACTAGGATAAAGGTCTGAAATCCTTGAACAAGCAAATACGCACCTACTTCACAGAGACTGAAGGACTCAGCAGTCTGTCACACATAGTATTTGTTCACCAGTTTTTGTTGACTGCATGTTTGGAACACGGAGCCTATTTTTCAACTAAAATGGCACTACTTAAATTCATAATTATTGCTTCTTAAGTGTTTTTTTCCACCATCACTATGACTGAAGATAAAATTGATGGGAAACTAGGAGAAAAGCAGGGACAGAATGACCTGCCGTCATTCTCTTGGCTGTTTCTTCCCTTCCTACATAACAAAGCTAACACTGGAATCAAGCTGTTGTTTCTTTATCAACATAGTCCATCATCCACTCTCTTCCCTGTATGATTAGCCTTTAAAGCTCTGTAGTAAATACAATTCCTTTATTAACCTAACTTCAGAGAGATGTCATTCCATATCTGTCAATAATCTACTGGACAGAAAGGATTGCCAACAGGGATCTGGCCAATATATTGGACTAGTCTTCTGCTTTTTAATCCATTATCCTGTACTCGGCCTCTGCTGAAATTTTGTCAGAAAACACTGTTAAAAAGACTTCCTCCACAGTAGTACCCAGTGACCCAGGTACTCACCGTAACATCTGATGTCTTCCCACAGTGACACACTTTGCCTCTAAGTTATCATGACTCCAGACACTGCCAGTGCCACTTTTGGTACCATTCAGCCCCATTCCGAGCTAAATGCCTCAGTTCATAGCATCCATTCAAAGGTGTTCATGTATTTAGGACCTGCTTAGATTTGCTCAGTTTTTAAGAGCTACCTCACCCGTTTCACTCATCAAGTGAATAAAGTTCAAAGTAATTTTTTAACACTTAGGTTTCCAGAGCTACACAGTGTACAGATGGAGGCCATCTGTTATCAACCACAAGGCTTTTTTAGACAGAACTACAGACTTCTCTTCCACAGAACCAGCTGGAAGACAATGAATCCTAATCCTCCTGCAGCTGGGAACCCAAGCTGTAACAGTGTCTTTGGAGAGATGGGTGAGCTCTCAACATGCAATTACAGTGTTCTGGCTGCAGATCATTTACGTACTCCATCCCACACAAATCAATCCAAAGGTAACCTCTTTACCAGTAATCAGACAGTTCTTTCATTTAAGACACAGAATTAACAATTACTAACTTTAAACAGGCACAATCTAGCAATAGTTTTTGTATGCTTAAAGGCCTTCAAAACAACTATGCCACCCCTAAGCATACGAACTTTCTAAAAAGATACAAGACATCTGGCTTCATGCGCGTTTACGAGCGCACACTGGGATTGAGAACTACTACTGGCAAGAGGGAAGGCCTGAAGGATGCTGCATCTATAATAGTCCACAGTTAAACTGATTGATAACTACCAACAGATATAAATAGCAACACAAAACTAGGAAACAGACACGCCATAGGAAACATGCAAGACAGCAGCACTGGGAATCTGCTTTAAATATTACTCCTAATTTTCAGCCACAGAGGTTCCTCCCATTTTAATTCTTTTTTCAGGAAGCACTTAAGAGAATTTTGGCTTTACAATCTCACCTGTACTGCAGGATAATACTGAGATATTTACTCAAAGGTTGCTGCCACCATAGCCAGTTTTAACTGACATAGAAGACAGTTTCAAGGACAGTGCAAATGGATCTCAAATAATACCACCCGTATTTTCCTTCTAATTGAGGAAGAAACAGTCCTACTGTTGTCCCAACATCAAATTTCAGATGTTCTGGAAACTTCCAACACATATAGCAATTATTTCCACTTCTTCAGTTACCTGATATGTTACTGTTGGTTTTTTTTTTTTAATAATAATGATTTTACAAAGATTCTTCATGTAACAAGTGCAGCAAAACAAAAGCAGAGTGAGCTATCTTTAAGGCATCCAGCCTTAAGACCTGTAACTTACTACAGTTTAAGTTCTTCACAATGGTGTACTAGGAAAGAGCTCTTCGCTCTTAAATAGTATCAAATATTACTGTGTTGTAGTAGTCTCTCAAAGTAATGCAGATCATGTTAATTCTCCTAGTAGCTGGTATGGTGCTGTGTTTTGTAGGATGAGAATACTTTGGATAACTTACTGATGTTCCAGTTGTTGCCAAGTAGCGCTTGCACCAAGTCAAGGACATTTTTGCTTCTCACCCCACCCACAGTGAGAAGGCTGGCAGGCACAGGATGCTGGGATGGGACACAGCTGGGACAGCTGACCCAGTCTGTCCAAAGAGATATTCTAGACCATATGGTGTCATGCTCAGCACATAAACTGGGGAGAAGCTGTCTGGGGGCTACTGCATGGGGACTGCCAGGCCACCAGTTAGCAGGTGGCAGGTTGAACTTTTTTGCTCATGAAGCTCTTCTAAGAATCAAGGGAAACATTGTCACAATACTCCCAAAGAATCTGTACCAAGTACATTCCATTAAAGGGGAAAAAAAAAAAATAATAATAAAAAAAATATCCCTCACCACTCTCAAGAACCCAGAAAGTCAAGAAAATCAAAATAGTATAGTATGTCTTCTGCATCTGCATAAACTGGTTGAGATTTAACACAAAGCAGTAGAGTGAAGGTCTTCGCACTGTCTGTATGGAAAAAAACAAAAACCAAAAACAACCGAGAACAAACCAAAACAAAAAAATAAACTGTCTTTAAAATCCTGGAGAACAGGAACTTTGAGCCATCACTGACTTGGCAGTCAGTTAATGCTGGCAGAACCTACATATTTTAACATCGTATCTTCAAAATTACTTCAGAAAATAGTATGAAACTGTCTGAGTTACACAGCGCACATATGGTACATGAAGAGTAGAAATCTAGGGCTCAACACAGACACAAAAATTCAGAAGAATTTATTGAAAGAACCCCTTGCAAAATTTGTATTTTTCCAGGGGGACAAGAAACAAATCCCAGACTAAATTCAGTATTATACTACCTCATACTACCATTCATCACACTGAGTTATAACATTTTAAGAAAAGCACAACGAACCATTCATCTCAAAGAACATCAAGCTGCTCCTGAGTTTCGGCAGGTGACAAGAAGACTGAATAGGCTGTGAAACATACTATGTTAATAATATGCACAGACACTATTATCCACTGTTACCAACACTCTCAATCCAGCGACCCCATGTGTGACAGGTTTGTTTATATCCAGTTTTCCTAACATTTTACAGCTATACTGACTTCATTAGAGATGAAGTTGGAGACTTACACAGGAAACATTTGTAGACAGAACACTGGAATTTTCAGCACAGAAATACTTCCTACATTATGCCAGCCCACAGCACAACATGCTGACAAGTTAGTACTGTGTCCACTGTAAAGCTCCCACAGTTAAATTAGAACTTCAGAGAAACTTGGTGATAAAGCAATTGTGCAGATTTTATTTTCTTTAGGAAGAAGACTCCTACAGCAGTTTTACATCTGCAAATACTAATAGATCATTAAAGCATCTCTCACCACAGAGGGAAGCTGACTTCAAAAACCATGAGTAGGACACACCCAGAAACTCATCCCTGAACAGGATATTTATAACAACCAAAAACTTCCCATTCTGCTGAAAAATGTATCTCTTTAGGATAAAAAAGATTAATTTTCACATTCTAGATGTCCTATAGACAGGCAGTGCAAATGTACAAATCATTGCCAATTTGATCTTCAGTAAACAAAGACAAGCTTCTGTTTTATCCTGTGTCCACAGTAACAGAAAGAATAAAAAGCTACTGACTGGGTGTGAATTTCACTCCAACAACTTCATCTTGAGGTTAGAGTGGAGGACCAAAGACCTTGGGAATGCAAAATATGGCAGAAAGGAGGGGAAAGCCACAAAAAATAAGAGAAAGCAACAGGAAAAAAAATCTGTTTTTTATGAAGAACATATACTTAAAATGGGCAAGATGGGAGAGAGCAAAGGGTACAGAAGTCCCTGAGTGCTCTTTCCAGCATTCCCATGCTCTCTAGATGACAGAATGGTTTAGGTGGGCCAGGACCTTAAAAATCATCCGTTTCCAACCCTCTGCCATGGGTAGGAACACCTTCCACTAAACCAGGTTTCTTCCTATTTCACAACAAAGAGGTTCTGGGACAGGAAGTTCCTTGCCCTTTATAGAGAATGCCTCTAAGACAGCATTAGATGGCAACTGCTTATCAGCCCCTCACTGTGTTACCTGAATTCAAATAGAAAGAAGAAATGGCAGTCAAATAAAAATGTGAAAGTAAGAGATCACCTCAAGTTTGCTTTGCAAATCCACCTCACCTTCAAGAGAGGAGGCTTACTTCCTATGTTTTGCTGACACACCTACAGTAAGCCTTTTACTATACTTTCAGCTCCATTGCGTTGTGAATTCCCCACAGTAGCTCATCTGCCATTTTTTGGTCCAAAGCACAAATTACAATCCATTACATTTCCTCTCATGCTTAGAAAATTGGATACAATGGGATCCTAAACACACATTAATAACTTCTAACATACCACATTCAAGATCACTGGCCTCAAATTGCAACTCCGTATTGACACATTCCATCAATCACAAGAAAATGACCATGGAAAAACTGTGTCTTACCTTATCCTTTTCATGGGGAAGGAGACACACTGGAGGGAGACAGGAAAGAGACTCAAAACTCGCCTTCCCATCAGCATTAGTGGTTGCTTTAGTGTTGAGTTGGTACAGAGGTCCATCTTTAAGGAGCCTACCATGGCCAACAGCACGTTTGACAGCTAATCGTAATTGCTGGTGAAAAATGGAGGCAGCACCACCTCCAAATAATGCAGACACATCTTTCTGACCTTTCAGAAAGCGCTCAATGTTCTTCAAGGATGAGCCACTAGACTCAGCCAAGCCCTCAATTGCCCGTTTAATAAGTTTATTCCAGTCCACATTTGGTTTACCATCCAACTTGCCATGGTTCCGAGGCTTCGGAAGTGCTATTCTCCCAGGATTATCAGGATCCTTGTAGGAGTTGAGACCCTTGTTGGAGACTTTTAAAATAGTTCCATCTTTAACACTCAACTCTAACTGTTCCAGAACAGTTTTGCGGTCCAAACCATGCGAAGATGACACCGCATTGCATATCCTCTCCTCTGAAGGTCGCTGTTTTTGCTTCTTTACCTTTTTGATTGCCTCCAAAATCCACTCTGTATACAACGGGTTGGCGAGTTTTACCATGGTGAAGAATACTGTATATCCATAGAGTCGTTATCCTTTATCCTGATGCTGAACGAGTTTCAGATGATGAGAAAACAGATCCTCAAATGATGGCAACCAGCTAACCATAGCATACACGTTTTCTGTTCTGAATTAATCCTTCTTTCTCAAACATTGTTTGTTTTCACACTGAAGAGAGGAACACAAAACAATTAGAAACTTCGATACTCTTTCCAATAAATCCCATAACAACTTCACAGAAAGGTTTTCCACAAAGGTATAAAGATTTCAGCAGTATCTCACCTGAGCTTCTGGTTTCACAATCAAAAGAGCTCTAATGTTAGGCCTGGAAGAAAACAAGAGAGATATTAAAACAAACAACAACAACAACAACCAGTTGTGAAGAAAGGAAAAAAAAAACCTAGCAGACAATGTTAATTATTTAAACACACAGCAGAGGTTTAAGCCACTACAGTTCTGAAATACTGAAGTAATACTTCAGATTTTATCTTCACTACTAATACAAGCATATTTTGTCACTAAAATTACTCCATCCAACCTAGAGAAAAGTGTCCTTTCCATTTTGTTCCATTTGTCTATACCAAGATTTGTATCACTGCTGAGCGCAACGTAAATTAATACTGGGGGGGAAGAAACCCACAGCAAACATCTTAGAAGAGCAGCAGTTAGCAGTTCTCTTAACTTTTACACATGGAAGACACTGCCTGAAACTTCAACAGAAAACAGGAATAACCAAGACTTTTGAGCAAACAGCAAGAAGCTTTCAGAGCACTTTCAGGAGTGTAATCAAGGGTTTCCCTTCCGTGAAGAAAAGCTATGACAGTTATTCCACAAAGGAAAAGAAGTGAAGAAACACAGCTGGAGATTGTAATTAAATGCTCTACTTTTAGAGGCCATAAATAAAAGAATACAACATAATTTTCAGTATTGATGAGGCTCATTAAAAACACCTGAGGACAAAGTAACAGGTGACTATACACAACGTAAAAGGAATGCCTATGGCACTGTTAATTAACAATGCTGGTGAAAGCATATGAGGATCTACTTCAGAACGGTTAGGTACCTTTAAAATAGCTTTTTCTAGGTGTGATACCTGTCTGTAGTGCTCAAGTTCTACTTCAGGAGTACACTAGCACACTAACCGAGAAGGATCTGTAAAGTGCTTATAACAAGAAATAACGATTTTCTACAAGGGAAGTTTTAGACAAGAGCTACATCGACAACACAGTTATCCTGTACTGCTTTCTAGTAGGTACTAAAGAATTTATCAACACACAGAACACATTTGCATACACACATCAGACTCAATAGCAGAGCTCCACACGGCCAGCACTGGAAAGATTCTGAATGACTGCTCAAACCAGAAAGGATGCAGTGCTTGCCTGAAGTTATTTTATCCTGCGAACAGCAGATGTAAAGGGAAATATGGTCCTCGACACCTGCTCTCCTCATAAAGCAAAGATGCGCTCCCGCGGTGCCCCCGCCCGCTGGGATCCCGAGGCCCGAAGGATTCCGTTCCCTGTCCCCAGCCGAGCTCCGTGCGCAGGGCGTTATGCAACCGTCCGACCAGGCCGGGGCGACACCGGGACGGTCCCAGGGCCGGTGGGTCTCGCTCGCTCTCTGCGTGACAAGCGACCCCTGCACCTGCTACCACTCGTCCCCATCCCTACCGCGGATGGCTCCCGCACACGGCGCCCCAAGGAGCGCAATGCCTCAGCACAGAGACTCGCACCCGTAAATTCGGGAAAAGCGGGGCGCAGGCCGCAGCCGACAGCCGGGCCCCACGCAGCTCTCCGTCCTCCCGGACACGGGCAGTGCAACCCCAGCTAGCTCCTCGCACTAGTACGGCTGGGCCCGCGCCCGCCTCAGCCGCGCTCTCTCGCGCCAGACACTGAACGGAGCTCGGCTCCCGGACCACCGGCCGCTCCGCCCGCCTCACCCATGCTGTGCCGCGACCGTCACCTCCCCGAGGCGTGGGCTTGGCGAGCGCCGCGGGAGAGGACGGCGGGCCCGGGCCTGGCGCAGAGCGGCGGCGGGGCCGGAACAGGCCGCGAGCCTGGAGCGCCCAACGGGCCTTCCCCTTCCCCAGGTTACGGAGCTCGCCAACCGCCTGTCCCCGACTTCCTCGGCAACAACCACCCGAGGCGGCGCGGCTCCGCCAGCGCTACTTACCGAGGCCCGCGAGCTCCGGGACTCGGGAGGTGAAGGCCGGACGGCAGCGAAGCCCGAAACTGACACGGCGGCCATCTTGGGCCCGGCGCGCTGCGGCGGGGGGCGGGGGGGGCGCGAGCTGGAACAGCCCGCGGGGGGAGGGGGTGACGAAGCGACGGAACAGCGCGGCGAGGCGCAGATGGCCGCCGGGGGGCGCTGTGGAGCAGCAGCTGCGCCACCGCGGGCGAGGGAGGCGGAGCTAGGCTTGCAGCCGGCCGGGCGGAGTGGTCAGCGCGTGAGGGACGCGGCCGGGCCGTGCGGGGCCGTGCGGCGCTCGGTAAAGGCTGACTGGAAGCGTTACTTGCGGGTTAGCGGTTGCAGGCTTGGGCGTCTCGCTGTGGCTGTGCGGAACCCGTGCGGCACGAGAATGCGGGCTGCGGCCGCCGGAGGCTCCGACCGCCGAGAAATGGGCAGGATGGTGAGAGGGCTGGGGCTGCCGGGTGTGCGCCGGCAATAGAGACCCATACCCTGAAAAGAAATAAATTCCTCTCTTAGGCTTAGTTAAGCTTGTTCTTGAAACCGCGACTCTAGGCTTTTTCCGAAGTGATGTGGAATTCCGAAAAAACGGATACCATTTAGTTCTGAGAGCGGGTACTCTTTTTGCCTGTGCCTCTTCGATATGTGCGAATAGGGTTGCTCTATCCTTGGCTATCTTTGCCAGGTAATTTGTATAACTTTATGACGTATGTTACTATGTAGAGTAACGAATAATAAGTACACTGTCAAAACATTAGCTGTCCCACATGATAGTGCCTTGGGAGCTCCCTAGGTACTTTGGTCTGGCCGCGCAGAGCTGGCGGTTCCTCGCAGACATCACAAGGGGCCTGTTAAACGTGCAGCCTTGGATCGCTCATGCCACAGGTTCTCCTCGGTTCTGCAGAAGTACAGCATTCCACCGGCGTGTGTTGAACCTTGGCAGACATGAGCAAAGAGCGGACTCATTTAACAGCATTCTCTCTTAGGTTATATTTAATTGAAAGAATCTCATTTTGTTATGCATTCTATGGCTTTGTGCTCTATGCACTTCTGTCACCTTTTGTAACCTCTGCCTCAGCTTACCAGTTGTTTACACATTATAGACCTTTTCACCATTGCCTTAAAGGACAACTGTTGTGTAAAGTTTCTTGTGAGCTTCTGTTTTCAGAAAAGAAAAAAAAAAAATTTTAAGAAATGTTCTAGAGGCAGAGTTGACAAAACAGATACGCTGTTTTCGGAATGGCTTTGTTTAGTGTCTTAAGGTAAGAAATTTCTCTTTTGAGCAAGAGAAGTTACTTTGATGTTTTAAGAGTAAGTTTTTTAGTGTGAAAGCTGAATGTTCCCAGTGAGTTGCTTATTAGTTAAGGAAATGGAGTTTGAAGTGCGGTCTTGCAAGGTACTGTACAGTTCAGTTTCTACCATGTAGACGGCAGAGGTCTGGTCTTGTCTTGTCAGACTTGGATTCTCCCAACAAATTAATCTTCTCATACGTCTTCTGAAATCTTCAAGTCTGCATTATGGGGCTATCTTAGATTACAAGGCTGTGATGCTATATTCAGAAAAGCTAACAGAGACATAAATGCAATTTCCAGATGAGAAAGTACAGCAAGACTAAGAGGATGCAGTACAGAGCAGTGAAACCCAATTGTGTTCCTACAAGAGCGTCAATATGTAGACTCTATTCTGTTTCAGAATTAGCAGTAGGTTATTATTAGCAACCTCGCAAAACGAATTGGTTTTGTAGACTATTATAACTAAAAATGGTCTGTTTTCATCAATTCTGTCTTGTATTTTTCACAGCACAGGCTAACAATTAAGTCATCAGAATTTCTGCATATGGCAAACTACAGAGAGTAAGGAATTGTTTTATTGTAAAGATGTTGATGTTTTGGCAGCATCATTTTGTAGCACTGCTCTTTGTGCATAGTTTTCTCTTGTGGTTCACATAATGAAAGTAAAAGTACTCTTCAGCTGAGCAGTTTTCAGGCCGTCCTTAAGTTAACCAGCAAAATTAAAGCCTGTTCTGGCAGCATAGTCTGTCATGTTTCCCTTTAAGTTCCGGTTTCTATAAGCTCCCGAACCATTGTGCTGACTTCTAGAAAAAAGCATGGTCTAATGGTTTGGAAGCAGCTAGGCTTCCCTCAACAACCTTTTCCACTGGTGTGCAGAAATGGTAAGTTACCATACGGTTGCATTTGTATCAGCGCCAATTTTCTCGATGGCTAAGAAAGTTGAAGCAAATGTAGGAATAATAGGAAGGTGACAATATAATAAAGTGGATAAAATAAAATTTTGATGGTGGGTACAGGCAGTCAGAGGAAAATGGCAGGATTTAAGTAGCGTAATATACTGTCAAAAATGAACTGCATTTCGTAAGACAATAAAGAGATGCCTTTATTTAAAAGACATCCCTCATGACTGTTGATTTTGAAGTCCAGGTTAAAAACAGAACCATTTTTGTTTGATGGAGAACCAATTGTATAAAGGCTTTATGTTGCCAGTTTAACTTTGTTCTGGTGCTTTCTGTGTGTGATACCTATATGACTCCCAATAATACAATCTCCTCATAGACTGACATGATAATATTTACAGTGCCTTTGTGTTAAAACCTGATTATATTCATATAATAATTACTTTAAATTTAGAAGTGATGTAATTAAATGACAATTTGCTGCCTCTGTGTCGTTCTCAAATATGTAATTCATCTCAGTAATTTAAGCAAGACATTTAAAAATGTTATTTTTTTGTTAAAAAAATTTTGCATTTGATACAAATAATGACCATAAAAGAGAAATTAATGTATAGGTAATTGCTCCATTATTGTCCTGCTCTAGTAAAAAGCTCATCTAGCCCATGTAGAATTACATAATGCTTTAAATAAGGATGCATGCATACCGTAGTATTGAAAGGTAGTATCTTGACTAAATGAACTGACCTGTGCCCCATTTTTGGGAGAAAGCAGCTGCAATGAATCAATAGAAATAAAAGATACCAACTTTGAACTGGACTTTTGTTTGCGCCTGACATAATTTGTCAAAACTTTCAGATTTGGGAATATCACCACTTAAAAGATTTGCCGACAATCACGAATCACAGTAGAGTGTAAAATCTCAGACCTCAGTCGCTCCGTGCTGGTGCAACAGTCCAGTCTTCCGCCCGTGTAAGAAAGGCTGTGAGCTCAGACAGCATAATTAATGTGATACGAAGGACTGCTTTTCTGTTGTTTTTGTATATTCCCAGCAGTGTAGTAGGAAAATTGTCATGGCATGTCTTACTCAGAAGTCTAGGGATCTGCTATATGAGCATGAAACACTAATTACTCAAACATAAATTCTAATTATGCTAAGGAATGATTTGCTAGAGAGTTCAGGTGAATTTGGCATGACATTTGTTTTCACACCAGCTGGATGTTTTCTGGGGTTTTACTCCGTGATGAACGAACCAGCAAAATAATGTAGTGAAAAACGTCCCCTAGCTGCCCTCCCTGCAAAAGCCGGGTTATTTCCCCATTTCATAGATTATACTCAAGTTCTCCCCTGGCAAAGAGACCCCTAAACGCCGGTGAGGAGCAGGCGGATTAGCTGCGCCGCGAGCGCACCCCGCCCAACGAGGGGGAACGTCCCCGAGTCATGGTGCTGCCCGGCGGGGGCGCCTGGCAGAGCTCCGGGCCCGAGAGCCCCGCGCGGGCCAGCCCCGCGTCGCTCCGTGCCGTGTCAGATGTGTAGCGGGGCGGAGGGAAGGAAACGGAATCGGGGTCGCGGGACAGAGACATGGGACACAGGGACGCGTGGCGCATGGTGCTCTGCCGGGTGCGATCCCGTACCCGCCTGGATCCCCGTCCGGCCGCTGCCTGTATAGTTACGGAGCGTGAGCGCGTCGTTCCATGCGTCATGAGCCGCGCGCCTCAGCGGCCTGTGGGGCGCGGGTGTGGGCTGATCGCCCAATCGCAGCGCTCGCTGCGGAGACCCATCCCCAGTGCTGGGAGCGTGTTTGTCCGCGCGCCGGGGGCGGTGCTTGCAGCAGCCATGCTGCTCGAGCGAGGGGCGAGGCCAGCGGGGGAAGTGCGGGAGGGGTTTCGGGGGGCGGGGCCCGTGCGGGGAGCACTCTCGGGGGTTTAGCTCCGGCACAGCCCGGCCTCGGCGCAGCCATGATCCACAGCCTGTTCCTCATCAACGCCTCAGGGGACATCTTCCTGGAGAAGCACTGGAAGAGCGTTGTTAGCCGCTCCGTCTGTGACTACTTCTTTGAAGCGCAGGAGCGGGCCTCGGAGGCGGAGAACGTGCCGCCGGTGATCCCCACGCCGCACCACTACCTCCTTAGTGTCTACCGCCACAAGATCTTCTTCGTAGCCGTCATCCAGAGTGAGGTGCCGCCGCTCTTCGTCATCGAGTTCCTGCACCGCGTCGTGGACACTTTCCAGGTATGGCCGAGGGGCTTGGGCCCCGCTGGCTGGAGCGCAGGAGCATCGGCACGGCCGCGCTGCGGGGAAGAACGGGCGGGCGGCCCCAAGAGCCCCTCTCGTTTGCAGCTGTTAGGGCTTTTTTTGTTTGTTTCTTGTCACGTAATTATCGTTCTGCGTTTGTGAGGATGTGGACAGGGCTCGCCGTAGTCGTGAATTTGCTGCATAGGATTACGATGGATTCGGGATCTGATTGTGCTCACAGGATGAACCTTTCAGCAATCAGTATTTCTGTTCTACAGCCTTACCTGCTCTGGGAACTGTGAACTAAGACTAAGCTGGCCTTGTTCTTACAAGGAGCTTTTGCAATTCATAGACACCTGCTTTAATTAATTAGGGACAACCTACCCGTGCCTTTACATCTAGTGATGCTTCTTAGAAGCTTCCTAAAGCAGTGAGTTGCAGGAGTTGCCGCAGAGTAGCTTTATTCCCTCTGTACTAAGGTCCCTGTGTACACGTCTTCTGGTCCGTTTAGGAAAACGGTAAAGACGTCTGTCTTCCGCCTGCCAACAACAGGATTGTGTTGAATGGATTTGGAATGTCTTGTGACCAGCTTCTTGCCAGTATACAGGAAATACTTGTGTGCTTGGCCAAACAAGTATCATGGGAGCTTTTGCTTCCAAGATGTCAGTCAGAACCTGACTGTATTCTGAGTTATGTTTCTTTGTCTTTAGGGAGTGGACTGGCCATTCAGGCCAGCAGTGGATTGTGTCAGACCCTTAGAGCTTATTTTTTATTAGGGGTATGAGGCGTGAGTGTGTCGGCACTGGCTTAGATGTATATTAAAATCTGATGTGTCTGAAAAAGACAATCAAAGGCAAAAAGTAATGCGCAACTAGGATTTCTCTACCGTCACGGTATACGTATACTCATTCTTTATGCAGAATGCCTGATCTCTTTAATTGCTGTAAGTAGCTAGAAGCTTGGGTTGGTGTTTGTGCACGTGCACTTGCTCTCTCCTGAAAGATGCGTGCCAAGTCAACATAGAATAAGACAGTAAATAAATTAAATGTTCAGTTTTAAAAATTGCTGCATTAGTTGGGACTGCTGATGTGGGAATTTGCCACCTTACTGGAGCAGTGGCTGAGGTGTGCTTCGGGTTATACGTGTCCGTGGGAGTGGCATGTCTGATTTGCTTGTAGTCGTAGAGGGAATTTCAGTGGTTTTTTGCCTCCTCCAAGAAGAGGCTCAATTTATTCCTGTGTGGGAGAGCACTGGACTCATTCATTGATCACTAAGATTCTCTTTCAGAGATCGTTGAGTAATTCTTTCTTTTGCACAGGATTATTTTGGTGTCTGTTCAGAGGTAATAATCAAGGACAATGTTGTGGTGGTTTATGAGGTGCTGGAGGAGATGCTGGACAATGGCTTTCCATTGGCAACAGAGTCTAATATTCTTAAGGAACTGATAAAGCCTCCTACTATTCTGCGAACAGTCGTCAACACCATCACAGGTACAGGGAAGCAAGAAGATAAACTGGGGAGTCCAGGTGGCAATATTCCTGCATAAGTAAATTAGGCCATGGGTGAAGAAAATTTATGTTGTCTCATACCATTCATGCAGCACAGGTGTACTTGGGGAGTCACACGTTAGTGCTTTGCTTTGAGGTTACTTCCAGTTTCAGCACCAGCTGCACTTCGGTTTTGGATTTGGTTTTGATCTGATTTGGGTTTTTTTCACCTAAAAAAGTCAGATTACATTTTCAGTTACAGACATGACA
Source organism: Hirundo rustica (assembly GCF_015227805.2). NCBI lineage: Eukaryota > Metazoa > Chordata > Aves > Passeriformes > Hirundinidae > Hirundo > Hirundo rustica. The sequence continues at coordinate 5,217,805 of NC_053477.1, forward strand.
GGACTTCCAGGATGACTTAGTTTGATGTGAGTTTACACATCCCCATGTGTAGACACTTTACCATGCATTACTGTGCTATGTTTTAGAGCCGGGTGTAAGAGAGATGTACATTTTTGGAGTACAGGGAGTCTGGGAGAGTAATTGCTCTCCTACAATGAAAGAGAGGTTCTCGGGTATTAATTACAATTAAGCTCTGTAAAGCTTTGTTCTGCAGCATTGGCTAACTTCTGTGGTTGTTGATTCCCTTTCTTTTTCCAGGAAGCACTAATGTGGGTGACCAGCTTCCCACTGGACAGCTCTCAGTGGTGCCTTGGAGACGTACTGGTGTAAAATATACCAACAATGAGGCCTATTTTGATGTGATTGAGGAGATAGATGCAATCATTGACAAATCGGGTACGGAAGTTGCTCCCGGCTAAGAACAGGATAAATTGCCCTGATAGTGCCTGAAGAAGGAGTTAGGTTTTGAAATAGGTGCACCTTCATCCAAGCATGGGAAGCTATGTCTCTGTTTTTACTTTGGAATGTTGCTAATTTGTCTGTGCTATTCAGTCAAAAATTTTACAGAGGCACCAAGATTTTCATTGTCTTTATTCTTGAGGTCTCGTAAGCAATTCTATATTGGGAAATCAGAAGATGAGTAAAAATTGTGCATAGCACTTTCTCTTTAGTATTTGTTAGAATTGGGACCTATTGTCATTGGCCAGTAAAATGGACATTGATGATGTCCATGGTTCTTAATTGAATGAATCTTCTAGAGGAGTCATTGGGAATCATACAAAGGTTGAGCAGGCAACATAACGAGCCATGGCATTTCATTAAGAAAATAGATTTCCTTCCTCCTCACTGATAGTTTTTCCACTTTGGGATTTTTTTTTGATCAGGTTCACATAACCACCTGTGTTTACTTTATTGTTACAGGTTCCACGATTACTGCTGAAATACAAGGAGTGATTGATGCTTGTGTCAAGCTGACTGGGATGCCAGACCTTACCCTCTCCTTTATGGTAAAGCTCAAGGATGTATCTTTAAGTATTTTGAAAGGGGTTTCCCAGCCCTGCTGCTAAGATTGCGGTCTCATGATGAGGGACCTCAGACCCTAGTACATCAGAATCTGGGTATGCCAGATGAAAAGAGAAAGAAATGACAAGGGAAGCTCATCAGGAACTTTGGCAGCTTAGAGTCTAAAAGGGCTTTTTCAGATTGTGTGTTTAAAAGCACAGGTAATGTGTGCTGTGACTAAGTTTTTGAGATACAGTGGTGCTTTAAGCAGATATCCTGAAGGGCCATGTCTTCTATGAGTATGCACCGATGCAATTACGTGACGTGACCAAGTTTTCTAAAATAGGATTAAAAATATCCAAAAAAAGGATAGAGGTGACGGAGTACTACTTTTACATGGATATAACAGCATCAGACGTGTCTGAATGCAGACACCTTCAAGTGGTCTGGAGCGTGTGAAATGGTAGGCTCTTCATGGATAGAAAATTTCTAAGAAGAGGAGGTAATTTTCAGTTGTACTGCCTGCACAAACCCTGTGACTTCCTTTTTGTTTCAGAACCCTCGGTTATTGGATGATGTCAGCTTTCACCCATGCGTGCGTTTTAAGCGCTGGGAGTCGGAGAGAATACTCTCCTTCATTCCACCCGATGGAAATTTCCGCTTGCTGTCCTACCATGTCAGTGCTCAGAAGTAGGTGATGAGTCTGGTGCTGTGAATGATGAAATTTGGGTCCTTCTGGCTAGGAAGAGGGTAAAAGAAAGAAATTTTAAAGATGAGGTGGGATGTTGAGCCAAGTGAAGTAGAGGCGCATGGGGACTTGCAGTTTTCTTTTTTTAAATGACGTGTTTTCTCCTTGTTTGGAACAGTGATTCCGTAATTTCTTTCTGGGCAGCCAGCATTTTTCAAAGACTACTAGCAGATAAACAAACTAGATAGGGAAAGAAGTGGACAGTGTGGAGTAATCAAGGTATTGATTTAATATGTTTATAAAAACATTTTAGAATAAAACAAGATAGCTCCTGTTAGGTTTTTGACATCTCTCTTGATGGAACCACAAGTTCTTGTCCACATTTACACTCTTTTCTAGAAGCAGCTTGTCAAGTACTATTTGGGGTTACAGTTGCTAAAGAATTTTGCAAGACCTTTGTCAGATTTATCTCTAGTAGGTGGAGTGGCAAATGCAACCAAAAGCACAAAAGTAAAGTTCAAGTGCTGCTGCACTGCCAGGAACTATTTGTCAGCCTGGTTGTGACACACAAAAACATTTCTCATCTTTTGCTTAGGCCTCCTGTTTTATTGTACATAGTTCCCTGTTCTGATAAAGAAAATAGGATGCAGCAAATTTGATTACAAAACGCATAATTAAGACTTGAGAATGGAATCCTGACTTTCCCCCTAGCTTAAACAAATGAGTGTAAGAGTTCCTTCTCTTTTAAGCAGATATGAAGGAAAGATATTGACAAGGACTTTCTGTTTGTGTCTTTATTCTAGTCTTGTGGCAATTCCTGTCTATGTTAAGCACAACATCAGTTTTCGTGATAGCAGCTCACTGGGACGGTTTGAGATCACAGTGGGGCCAAAGCAGACTATGGGGAAGTCTGTAGAGGGAGTGATGGTCACTAGCCAGATGCCAAAAAGTGTCTTAAATATGACCCTTACACCCTCCCAGGGAACACATGTCTTCGATCCAGTTACAAAGGTAAGAGGAGAGAGAGAAATTAGATAATTTTTTATCTATCAGAAAATGCAGTCAACCTGTTCATGCCTACATGAACACTGCATTACTGAAGGCAGTATGTTGGGGTGAGAACTTTTTCTGAACAGCTGCATACGAGGAGTTTTCTTAATCCCCAGAACAAATTCCTTGGTGTCTGAGTGGACTGTAGTTCTGGCTACTTGCTGTGTGAAGAAAATCCAGGCACTGGTCTTGTATGATGGGACATCAGTCTGGTGAATGGCTTACAAACATCTGCATATTTAAGTGTCATGCCCAGTGCTGCATGTTGGTCTTTTGCAAACACTGAGGGTTGGTTAATGGTTTTGATTTGGTTTGGGGTATTCTGGTTTTGTTGTTTGAACCCGAGGAGTTGTTTTTTTTTTTTTCTTCTTGCAAACTTTAATCTGATGGGCTTACCCATGTGGCCTTTAGCGCAAGTAGTGGAAATACCATTCATAGTAGGCTTTTGGGGAGCCTCATGGAAAGAGACGGAGAACAAAGGTTCTGAGGTATCTGCTCCTTAGTCCTGTGTCTGGCCAATCTGAAAGGCAAGATACTAAGAAAAAGACATTTTTCATATAGAAGCACTAAAGCTGTTACTGGAAGTGGACTCTTCTTTAGAGGGTACAGCATTTGAGTTTCACTGCTGCATTTTCTGCTCCTCAAAGTTACTGTCATGGGATGTTGGGAAAATAAACCCCCAGAAACTGCCTAGTCTGAAGGGGAATGTGAGCCTGCAAGCTGGGACTTCGAAACCAGATGAAAACCCCACCATTAACCTGCAGTTTAAAATTCAGCAGCTGGCTATATCTGGTAAGTGACTGTGAGGTAAAGTAGTGGAATGTTCCCTGCTGTGCCAGTGCTCATTCTGCATGTAGCTGAAGTAACTTTGCAAACCTTCTGAGGTACACTCTACTTGAAACATGTTTTTCAAGCAAAGAAGTTGTCTGCTTTGACTACAGGTATATGGATCTTTTCTTTCTGGTGGTCTGTGAAACAACTTACCTACATTTCCTTGCATTTTGTGCTTACAGACCTATAAAGAAGTTTAGGGTATGGATGTGCTTGTAAAGAACGATTCTAACAATTAGCAGTAGTCAGCTTTTCTCTGTTCCGTCTACTGCTTGCTAAAACTTTTCCCTGTGCTTTCTGCATCGCTAGTATGTTCTTCTGTCCCTTTATCCCAAAGGCCTGTCAGCTTTGTTTGTGGCAGCAGTCAGTCTTACGCTGTGTTTGTTTGCTTCTAGGACTGAAGGTGAATCGCCTGGACATGTATGGGGAGAAGTACAAGCCATTCAAGGGGATAAAATACATGACAAAGGCTGGCAAGTTCCAAGTCCGAACCTAGCGGCCCCTGATAGTGAGGAAGAGCACTTTTCCTGTTTCCCCTGTCCCTGGCTGTTGGATGCAGCCTCTTATCCCATCCATCTGTTTAGGGTTGCTCCCTTGTCTGTAGTAGCATAAGCAGGAAAGCCAGTTCTCAGAGTGCTGGAAAGCAGGCAAAAGTAAGGTTGACCTGAAACCACCTCATCCCTACCTGAGTCTGAAGTATTTGGAACAATGGCAAATGGGAGAGTTGCTGAGGTCCCTTAGAATTATTGAGTCAGCTGTGTAAGCTTGTATCACCTTCATTTTGCTGTCTTAGAGGAAATTCTAGGGATTTAAAACCTTTTGTAGCTCCTCTTCCTTGTATTTTGTTTGGCTTTTGTCCCTTTGTAGATGATACAAAGTTGAATTTCCAGAAACTTCAATGTGATGATCCAGCATCCACGCTTCTGTATCACTGGGTGTTAGGGTGGATAGCTCTGTAGTTCTTGCCAGCAGGGAGAATATCTAGCTGTTCTGCCTCAAAAGGACTGGGAGAAGTGCAAGGGTAGATTTCCCAGGATGGGATGCCTGGGTTTGGAGACGGTGCCACAAAGGGAGGAACGGAAGAAGTACATTGTTTTCCTATGTATTTCATAAGGCATCCTGGTCATCAAGGATCTTGAGTCTCTGAATACAGACTTGAAATACATTCAGATCTCGTAACTGGTGGGTGGTGGTATCTCCAGGTAATTCTGCTTCTCTTACTTGACCAGTGTTTGAAGGTAGGAATTCTCCTACCTTCAAACAGCTTATTTGGGGAATCAGAAGAGACAGATAGAGGAACTTTTATGGAGACAGCACTGATGGAATATGAAGCTGTGACTACATGAAGATAACCACTGTCACAGTAGCTTTTTACAACCTCTTTTTGCCTCTCCTTGCCTATTGCAAATGAAGGTGATACTGCTGTTTTCCTGCTCACCAATGTCCTTCTTCGAGATAATTGTGACCCGGTACCTTTGTAGTGTTCTTCCTGTCCCACCTCATTTCATTTCCTGTACCAGTCAGGTGCTGTGCAGATGGATTCAAAACTATGCCAGATTTTTCACTGGGGTCATCTCTTCCTCAGGAGCTGTTTGCTCTATCTGCCCATTCCAGCCTGTGGTACATCCGTCTGTACAGCAGAAATGGGAAACGAGAGGCGCCTGCACTGTTGATACTGTCTGTAATAGGCTCTTTGGCCACTACATGCAAACGTGTTTTCTCTTGGTAGCAGAACTTGCACCTAAGCTTATGTACACGTGACCACACACATATCGCTCCACTCCACGTATGTGGAATCCAGCATATACACTTCATGCTTGCGAACAGAACAGCGTGACCCTAAACGAAGGATAGCATTCATTCTGCCTTGCATGTGTTGGACACTTGCAGTGGATGAGTGGCGTCTTGCTTGTGGGATTGCAAGTTCTGGTGCCGCTGAAGAATCCCATAGCAGGTGACATTACTGCTGAGGTGACATTACTGCTGAGCATGTTCAGTGCAAAAGAGACCTTCAACAAGGGCATCAATAAAATTAATTTTTACATGTTACCTGTGTAATTTCAGATTGGTTTGTGCAGGCTTTACAAGAAATAAAATTGATATTTGCGAAGGAAGGTAAATTATGCCAATTGGATTGTGTATGGCGGGTACCTTAGGGAGATAAATGTCTTTATGCAGTTGGCATTGTAAACCTGGGACTAAGTCGCTGTCTGAAAAACTAAAATTAATTTCTTTCTTGGTAATTTTTCTTTGTGTTTCCCAAAAGTAGTGCTGAGCATTTCCTAGAACCTCAAGTGAAAATGTCCTTAGCAATGCAGCTGAACCATTTTTGTTTACTGAGTTGGGTAGCTGTCTTGGTTTGAAAGACAGGTATCTGCTAGGGAGGAGCGGGGCCTCTCCAGGAATGGGGAATTCCAATCCCTTCCCTTCAAGTTATTATAAATTAGAAGATTAAAGAGGCTTTTCAGTCAGAGCTATGGGGAAAGGAATAACAGTTCTTTACTAGTAAGTATAACAAGGCAAACGAACAACAATAACTACAGCATTAATAATAAACAGAACCAGGAACCTCGAGGGGCTTTGTTTCACAAAGCCCGGGGCAGTCTGATCCCTTGGGACCCCGAGAGCACCGAGTTGAAACGGTGGAAACTCCGGGGCTGGTGGCTGGAACCGTGGCGGTCCCCAGCAGGCAGCGGGGTGTCCCGCCAAAGTGAGCAGTGCTGAAGGAGCCACGACAGCTGGACAGGGCTGGCCCAGCTCCAGCAGGGCAGGCGAAGGGGGCTCAGAATTCCTGGGCACCCGGACAGATGATGGATGATGGTAGAATTCCCAGGACCGGACCCTCCGTTAACAGTGGACTCCTCACGCAACCGTACCTCTCCGATGCCCAGAGCAGGAAGTGAATGAACCCTCAGCTCCCCCAGCCCTGTCCTTTTCCCTCCCCCAAACTTCGTGTGATCTTCTCCCTCCCTACGTCTTTTGTGTGGGTCAAGCACCATCTAAGCACCAGCACTTTGTTTCTTAGTAACTCATTGGGAAAAATTCTTTAAGACAAAAAGGAACAAATCTAACCCCCAACAGTAGCAGGCTAAGGGCAGTGCTTTGATTATGAAGATAATTAAATACCTCATCACCCCTCCACTCCTCAAGTATTGATACTGTCCCTTGGCTTTGTAGCTTTGATTTTTAAAGGATCTTTTATTTGCTGCTGAAGTGATTCATGTTACTTGAGATATTAAAAGGTTTCTTATATCCATAAGGGCGTCAGGCCCTTATGACCTACCAGTCTGAGATGGCTGCAAGCTCCTATGGAAGTACTGGGGTTCTGAAACAACTTGAGTGTGACAACATCAGCTGCTAAGTCACATGAAAGCAAGCACGCAGATGGCAGTCCTTATTCTAAGACCTTGTCTCAAGATGGTGCTACTGTGTGCTGGAAGAGGACAAGTAAAGATAAACCATGTTAGAAGTGGAAACGTTGATGTAAAGGTGGAAACCATCTCGGGGATTTTTTTTTTTTTTTTTTTTTTTTTTTTTTTTTTTTTTTTTTTTTTTTTTTTTTTTTTTTTTTAAATCAGGGAAGGATGTGATGGGTTAAGAAGCCAGAGAAGGGCAGTTAAAGGCACTGAGCTAGCTGGCAGCAACTTCTGAGAAATGAAATGCAAGTTAAAGTAAGGCTGGAGAATACTAGATGCTAGCTATTGGAGAAGGATTTGGTAAATCTCCCAGATTAAGGATCTATTACAAAATTAAGGATAAAGAACCATTTGTAAAACTTTGGGGTTGATTCTGGGCTGTCGTTTTAGTCAGCTACAGAGATGTCTCAGAAGACAGACCAGGATGAAAGGAATGAACAAGTGCAGAGATGGCAGCTAGGGCTTATCTAGCATTCTTTGTCAACTTGGATATTTCATGTCATGGTATTTTCCAGGAATTGGTAATAGCTGTGAGGTAAAACTGTTCTCTGCAGCTTACATTTTTGTAGGTTCTGTTTTTTAAAAAGAGATCTGTGTTAGGTGTGGTTCAGTTACATTTTGTTAGTGGCTGTTAGATTGCATCGAGCTCAAATATTTAATAGATTGTTTGAACTGCAAAACAGAAGTTGCCTTTCTGGGGACTCTGACTTGTGTTCCTCAGTTAAATACTTTAGACTGTTTTACAGGCTGCAGGTATTGGCAGGCTTGGGAATGCCAAGACAGTGAGGCACAAGAGTGCTTGGAAGTGGGCTTAAGGGAAATGAAGGGAAATTAATTTGTATTTTTCCCAATGTTAATAATAAAATAAAACTAGCAACAGCAACAAGAAAATCACACCAAAAACCTGAACCGTGACTCTTCATTAAAAAACATACTTTCTCCTTCGACTGGCTGGAATATGAGACTTGTTGCTGAAGCTAACCAGACTTTGACCATTGCTCCTTTGAGGCCATTAGAGAAGATCTCTGAGGTCAATTTCTAAGCCATCAGCTAGAAACTCACAGACCATTTGTAAAGTTGCCATTTACAAGAGAGTAATGGCCATCTTACCAAATCTCTCTTTCTATACCTGCTTAGATTCTTTATCTGAGTAGTTGTTGTGCTAGTCGGTTAATAGAGAGCTCCTTAAAAACTGTGAGAGTAAACATTTTGAGTTACAATGTTTTGAATTTCCCAAATACAACAGGCTAATTTATAAAATAGTAGTTACACCTGTTTTCTCTTTACAAAACAGTGGGACAAAAGAGAAGCTCTCAGAGCGGCTTCACTCTTAGGATGTGCATAGATGGCACTTAGCATCATGTGGCAGCTGTAGTGCAAGAAAGTAATGGTGATTCTTGGGATTCTGGTTCATGGTGGCTTGGTTGTACCTGTCCTGTCTTCCAGTAAAAGACAAAGGCAGCCTAGTGATATCTGATTTGGCCTTTAGTTGTGGATATAATCTAGCAGGCACTTAAAACAGCTACCAATACACTTGTCCTTTATTTTGCCCTGCTGCACAGAAGAGAGAGCTTTTGCTTCATATCAGACGATAATGCATAGAAATTTAATAGTCAAAAATATGCATTGACTCTGTGGCAGATCCGGCTAGTGTTACAATTTTTAACCATTCCATTACCAGGAGCAAAACCAAGTGAAAGAATAAAATGTCCTAATAAGCATGCCCCATCCTGAATTTGCTCACAGAGTTTGAGCTCAAACTCAGTTAATTAATTGGTTCCAAACTGAAGAAGCGAGTAGTATATTGATCTGGAAACAAGCAGCCCATGCCTGCAGCTTTTGTTCTTTCTATTGGAAACAATTTCTTCTCTTGAAACCAGCTTAAATTAGCAAATTCAAATGATACAAGGACAGAGCTTAATGTCTTCAGTTGTACAGCCAAGTAAGGAGGGAGATGAAGTTTTCAGGAAATTAAATAACCCCTTCAGTTCACACCCCTTCCTAAAACAATATAGCTGCTAAAGAAATTCATGATGTTCTCTCCTGGTTTATTCACTCAGGGCCAGAATTAATTTTTTTATTGTACTTATGTGATTTAATGCAAGGTGAAAGTTTGGTGATGCTGGGGGAAAGGAGATTAGCTTCTAATAACCTGTAATAAGGAAAGGAGAGTATTTTGAGAACATGCCCTTCACACACATTTGTGTGTGTGTTTCACACACATTTGTGCAGTTTGTCTTCCTGTTGTACTAGAAATCAAAAGCATCTGGACAAACAGGAAGCCCTGTCAGCATACTTAAAGCACCCTAAGGAAGCTGTGAGGGCACGGTTGCAAGACTGCAAAAGGTTCATCTTTCTTTCTCAGAGTTTCATGGTGTCGCGAATCCAGTCGAGATAACGATTCACATTTGTATAAACACCAGGTATGTCTTTGCGGCCACAACCTATTCCCCAGCTGATGATTCCAATCAGATACATACGATCATCCTTCATACAGACCAGAGGCCCTCCAGAGTCACCCTACAGAGAAGTAACAGATTAGTAACAATTTCTTTGGTTTTGCATTGCTTTTCCCACCCCACTGGCTTTAGGGGTGCACTAGCGTTTACAGAAATACCCTATGTTGTACGCTCTCAAATCAAGCGCTCTTAGTAACAGTACTTTACTTGTAAAGTCACTTTCATATTCCAGTCTCCCTCAATGCTCATCTTATGGGGAGAGACACAGAAAAATGTAACAATGAAGTGTCTAACTTTGTATGGAGCTCATTTCGCTATAAAGATCCCAGGGGTTTTATACTGCTGTGTGTAACAGTAAAGCAAAATTATTAAATAATAATAATAATAATAATAATAATAATAATAATAATAATAATAATAGCTGTTTAAACAGAAAGGATGTGGATTGAATGCATGCCTTGCTTTTTCCTCATGTCATAGCTGCTTGTTTTCCAACATCTTTCAGCCTTTATTCTTCTTTTCGCTACTTTTCAGTAGAGGGGCACCCCATTCCTTGTGCAGAACCTCCTGCTGAGTGTTTTGCATGCTCACATAACCGAAAATACCAGGAAATGCTGGGGTGGGTTTTCCTGTTCAGTTTTGTGGTATTTCCTGTATTTGGGCTTTTCAGTCTGTGTTGCTTTGGTCTGATTGCTTAAGTATTCCCTGCCTTCTCCTCCATGAGGGGTGAGGGAAGAAAAATGAAAGAGGAGCCACCAGTTCTGTTCTGTTCATCAAAAGTCTACTAGAACTGCCATGTAGACGAATAACTTATTGAAACAATTTTCTGAAGCTTTTTGTTTCGTTAGCTCAAAGTACGGAGAAAATAAGAGACAAAGAAAATAAAAGAAAAAAGAACAGAATTGGGTTTACCTTGCAGGCATCATCAAGGTGCCTTGTGTCTCCTGCACATAACATATTGTCTGTAACTGTCCGGTTGTCTAGATACTGTGCTGTGCACCGACTGGCTGGGAACAATCTGACATGGCCTTCCTTCAGATGCTCTGAATAGAACGGAGAAACTGGAAGAAAAATGGCAATATAAATACATATATATATCTGTGTATGTGCATATATATGTTTTTTAACAGATTCAATTCAGTTTCTGTATGTAAGGGGAGAGTGAACAGAAGCAGCTCTGTGGCTAAACTAAAATTTCCTTGTGAAAGGGTCTTTTTATATCTTGGCTGTTCCACTTCGATAATCAGAACAGCTTAAATCTAGTTGAGAAAGAATATTGTTTCTTCAGCAAGCTAGAGAGGTTTTATGTAGGCTCCAAATTAAAGACTGCTGGGTTTCTTGGGTGGGTAAGTCATCTTCACAGAGTTACATCAATCAAATTGAAGTAACAGGAAATGTCTATGAAAATGCCTTAACTGTATGAAACAGGATCCTAACTTCTTAACGTTACACTTGTACTTTAAAAAGTTAGACGCTTTGTCATGTGTAATACTGAGTAACTGGTACAATTATGTTGGAATTGAGATTTGGGTGGTTGATTTGGATATCAGTTTTATTCTCCTGTATAGCTACAATGGCACCAAACTGAAAGTTGGCAGGATTGTTGTTATTCAGTAGTTTTGAATTACAGTTGCAGCATCTTTTCCCTCTCAGAGTTTGTCCTGTACTCCCTGTAAGCAATGCTGAGGACAAGCTTTAAAAGCACTTTAAAAACACTTTACGCCTAACTTACATGCTATGCTTTTAGGTCTGTTCCAAAACCACTATGGGTCCAAACTGTGCTTAGGTCTTGTATGATGGATGCTTCACAGTTTTTGTCTTACTAAGTTTACAAGTTAGAGAATTTAAAGAAAATGGAAAAGGAAGAAAGTAAAATAAGAGCTGGGATTGGTTTTTTTGTTTGCTGTAAATACAGGTCTGCCTGTGTTCACTTTGACACAGCTTTTATTTCTGTTTATTACAGCTCACTTTAAAAGTAATTTAACCAGTCTTTTAATGTATATCTGGGATTGTTATTTCTTTAGTTTTGGTTTTGTTTTTGTGTTGGGTTTTTTTTTTTTTTTTTTTGCTATTCTCTGCATAGCCAATGTCTCTTAGAATAATGCATCAATCTGCAACTGTATGGTGTACCAAGCCTCGACCGAAATGGGATTCTGTCCAAATTACAGTATCTAAATATACTGAATACAGCAGATGTGGCAGCCCTGATTGCAAATCTTATGCCTTTCCTACCTTATTCATTGTGCCTTTTTTGGTTGGGTTTTTTTTTTGGTTTTTTTTTTTTAGGTTTTTTGTTTGTTTGTTCGTTTTTTACTGTGGAGAGTATCACAGAAGACTCTACTAGCCCATACAGTTGACAGAACTCAGATGAATAACTTGCAGCAAAACTTGGTTTGAGTAACTCCTACTTCTACATTCATTTTGTAGTGCTCATATAAGCCAGTATGATACATTACACATTCAGTGACACTAAAGGCTTGAGTTCTCTGAGGGCAGAGGACTCAAGGTCTGGATGTGTAGACATGTATCTTCTACTTACATTCTTCATTTCTGCCATAACCAGAGATCTCACATTCAGTCCAGTCAGGCAGCTGCATCTCTGGCATGGGGAGGCAGGCAGCACGTACAGTGTCTGTTTCAACAGCACAGTCTTCTGCATCTGACTTCAACTGCAACAGAGCTGAACAAAGAAAAATATCCCCACTTCATTAACCACAAACTTGAGCCAACCATGACCTTCCAGTCACAAAGTCAGAAAAGTTCTTACCTATATCATTGTTGAAATTTTCTGAGTCAAATCTCTGATGCACAGTGTAGTTCTTCACTTGAAACTTCTGTTCGTTTTCCTCGGGAGTTGCTCGGGAAGTCCTACCGAGCACAATCTTCAGCTGATTTGTACTAAAGCTGAAGAACAAGAGAGTCTCTGGTCCTGTGTTAACTAGAGTGGACCTTTCCCTTGAAGATGTGCTGTTAGAAAGACTGCTTTTTTCATTATTACTATTTTAGCTCTATTACTACTTTGTTACCCAGGTAGTTTGACTTCAAAGTGACCTATTTGCCTTCATTTTTGTTCTATATGCTTACAGTCATCAGGGCAAAGCTCCTCTGCCAGCCCCTTGCTGTTCTCAAGTTTTCCAGATGGTTCTGCATGTGTATTGACAACTTTGTTCTTAAGGTATCTGATACTCTCCTGTGGTACCTTAATGCCATCCTGCTAGTTTGCCCAATCAAATGCCTCTCTGTAATGCTCAGCACAATTACCTATAATCTTTAGCGCAGACTTACACCCTTCCAGTAAAGCTATGCTGGATGCTTCTATTTTCCAGACTTTTTTTCCCCCCCAATCCTCAACTTACCCTTCCTCAAAACAGTGAGCAGCTGACAAAACCCAGCAGGAACTGATCAGAATTCCTCCACAGAGGAAGTGCTCTCCAGGCACTCGGTGATATTTCACAAAGATGGCAGCTTGCCATGGGTGAGCTGCAATGTCGGCGTAGGAACCACCTTTAATCCTGTACTGGCGTACTCTGCGCTGCCGTAAGCCACAGGTGGCTGTGGATGACAAAACCCAGAAACAGGCTTTTTGTTCAGGCACTCTTGCTTTGAGTTACGGTTAAGAGCCTGCTTGTCACCAGTCCACGTTGAGGCAGCCAGCCATGAACTGTTTAGTATTTGAGTCATCCCTGTTTCCTAGGAAACATGTATTCTGTTTTGAAAAATACAGTAAGGAAACCCTGCCTTTCCTGTCCTCCATTTCTGCAATCTTCCCTTTTGGCAGAGCAAGAGGCACTTCTGTGAGAGTGGAGCTACAGAATCTCTTTCTGCTCCAGAAAGCTTGTTTGTTTGTTTGTTTAACTCCAGCTCTTTTTTTACTGGAAAACGCTTGAGTGCAATACAGCTTTTTTTCTCCAGATCTTATTTTAATACAGATGACATGGAGGACAGTAATACTATAGAAAAAGAGAAGAACCAGGAGTGCTGGTATCCTTACAGCAAGTAGGTACATTGCAGTACTCCCATGTGAGCTGATTTCCTTTCAGGACATGGCACCAGGGCTTGCTGTCATTATCAGGATTCCTGCAGCATAAGAAAGAGAAGAGCCATTTGTATTATCAGATCTGCAGAGATGTCAAGGTGTCAGACTGTGACCCGAGTGTATTCCTTTTGATATGGGCGGCCCTAAGGGAACACTCCCTAAGTGCAAATGAAATTTTCACTTGCAGACTCTGAACTTAGAGAAGCATAAATAGGTCAGGTGGAATAAAATTACTGTTGGGAGTTTCACTGCCACCAGTAATGTGCTTTGTTAATCTGTGTAAAAGATTAGCACCTTGCCTTAAGAGTACTACAAGATGGTTTGGTGGGGTTTTTTTTTGTTTAGTTGTGGTTTGTTTGTTTTTGATTTTTTGTTTGTTTTTGATTTTTTTTTGTTTTGGTTTTGGTTTTTTTTGTTCTATAACCAACCACATACCTGCAGAAATTGTGACTACCAAGGCCCAACTGGTAGGCATCTCTTCTCCAAGCAGTATATAGCTTGTTAACAAGGATTCGAGAATTCCACTTCAAACAGGTAGCTCCAGAACTGGTAACACTGTGGCTGCCACGGTAATCTCTGCCTCTTCCAGATCTGCAGTTGATGTTCCTAACTTCAATAAGAAAGCTGCACATTAACTGATTGATGCGAACCTCTTGGTTGTTCCTAGGTGTGATTTCTGTCAAGGCATCTAGATATATATTACTTCTGTATATCATTCTCTCAGTGTCATAAATACTAGGAACCTAAATATGATACAACTTGAGAGTCTCAACTTTTGAGGCTACAGAAATAGCCCAAGTTCACGGAGAACCCTTATATATGCTGCAAATAATGGAAATTCCAACGTCCGTTCCCTGTCCCCTGCATATACCTTTTGAACAGGAGGGCACACTGCAGTGTTCCCAGGTGTACCTTCCCCCTTTGTAGATATAGCACCAAGGTCTGGAATCCTTATCTGGGTTTCTGAAAGAGTTACAATATTACGCATAATTATAAAGCTATTGTCAATAGTGCCATGTGGGCCATCTAATTCACTTAGTCCTGCTCTGCAGTGAAGATGTGGACGGAACCATCAGAAGTTGCTATTCCGATTTTAATTATAAAACTGTGGAATACACTGAGGTGAAGAAAATGAGATGGCCAGTAGCTAGCAGGAGTGGACAGCATGCTTATGCAGTTTAGGTCATGTACAGAAAGCACTATATTTTTACATTTTTGATCACGTTTTGAAGCTGTAGGAAGCTGAATTACAAATGGAGTTTAGGGAGGACTGGGAAGGGGCAAGAGAAAGACTGTGGCGTGAGAGATACTTGCATTTTGTAGTCTGCCACAGACATACAGTCTAGGAAGATCTGAAGGTCAGGTATTTCTACAGACATTGCAGTTAGTGTTCATGGGCTGCACTGTATCTGCACACGTGCAGAGTGTTCCCTGCTTGGTATCAGACTACAGCAAGCAGCCATTCTTTTGCTCCAGGCTCTTAGAATGGGCTGATTCCTGTGGCTCTGACCTGTGTGCCATCAGCTCCTCACCTGCAATAGTTGTGATTGCCCAATCCCAGCTCAGCAGCATCCTGTCTTTGGCCACTGTACATCCAGTCCACCAGGCCATTGCTATTCCAATTTAAACATTCAGTTCCACTCTCTGTCACGCTCCAGGTACCCCTATATGTTACTCCAGTGTCTTTGTAGCATTTAACTTCAGTATCTGAACAGAAAGGTACAAAATGTAAGGACAGCATCCTAATTCTTTCCAGGACAGCTTCCCCAGTCTCTGTTCTGTTTAAACCTGGCTCTCAGACATCTTGTCTAATAAGTCAATGAAAATGCTCTGTCAGGCAGTCTGTAAGTATATATAAAGGTCTTCAGTCGCAAAATTCAGTTTTATTAAGAGACATCTAGAACAACCCAGGTGTGCTTAAAAGTTCCCTGTAGTATTAGCTTTAGAATAAAAAAAAGACAACTTATTAGAGAGCCTAGCCTACAGCAGGAGCTTCTGGATACCTCATCCATGTGTACTGCATAGCTAACCCCAATAGCATTGTTCACAGCAGTTGATGTGATATACTCACCTATTTCACACTGCTTCCCTGAGAAACCTTGGTGGCACTGGCAGATGAAGAGCTGTGGGGAATAATATGCCTGTGAACACTGGCCCCCATTGTAGCATTTATTTCTAGTACAGGCTGTGGAATAAGCAAAAGCCAGGAAATACTGTTAGATTCCACAGAAGCGAGAAGCTGGCAACGTATACACGTCTTTCGTTTTCCCATCAGTCTCCTTTAGCCTGTTCTGTTTTTCCCCACCCACCTGTTATTGCCATGTGCTTACAGCTTTTCCACTTCCATTCTTTCTTAGTTTCATTCTTTCTTAGTTTCATTCTCTCCATATATTCTATTAGGCTTTCTCAGCCCCATATCTACTCCCACTTAGTCCTGCCCATGACAGTGTACACTGGTATTTTCATTTCTATCCTCTTCTATTCCCAGACAAATTTTCTGTGGAGTAATTCCAGCCCTGACAGTGGAGTTCTTTAGGATGATTCGACGGACAATCTCTCACCATTTCCTTTTTCTTTGTCATACTTACCTCTGACAGGCACAGTGTGGCAGTGACTCCGACCACTGTCGCACCTACAGTATTCTATTCTGCTCCCTGAAAGCCTCAGCCAGGTCCCCCTGTGTTGGTAAATTTCTGCAGATGAATTATCTGTGCAAATGGCTGTAATCGGAGAAAGGAAATCCTCTTTTAGAGATTCAGGGAAAAGACCTGGCTGAGCAAAAGGACTCCCTTCTATTTCCAGGAGGAAAGTATCTGTAATGGGAGCATCTGTCTAATGGGTCGCCCTTTATCCTTCTCAGACCACAACTGTCCCATCTCTCTCACTGCTGTACTGCCAAATGTACTATTCCGCTATTGACTGCCCTCTTTTTCTTTCAAGAGCAGAGGGAGGGGAAAATTTTGTTGTGGATGGTATTAACACTCTGGTATTTTGCCTTCTGAATCTTTCATCCACATAACCATGACAAAAAGCTTTCAGGCTCTGTTTCTTCAGCATAATTTGCTTTCCCCTCCCATGTTCATAATGCTCCAGCTAACATGGTTTTAGTTAGCCTGGCTTACCTCTAGATCTGGCTCCTCGTTTGAAACGAATGTGTAAGCCCTGCAAGCAAAGAAGGTTAATTCTGTGAGTAACTGCTCTCTTAAAAAAGATGAGAGCACAAGTACCTTCAAAGAGTCAGTCCTTTTCTTGAGGGCACGTAAATCAAGGAAGCTCTAAGGAACTGTCTGCCCTCTTGTCAAACAGTACAGTGAAAAGTGCCTCTGGTACCTCAGTATGGGCTCCTAAGAATTGCAAATCATTTAGTTGCCACGGATTACCAGGTGATCGCTTAACATCTGAGTGAACCTGGGATGTGCTGTACTCACAACACGTATGTGCTCTTGCGGTATTGCAAATGCTAACTAAAGCTTGTCAGCTTTCTGCTATTTGAAGGAAGCAAATAATTTCCAAGGTACAGTCAACAAGCGGTTACTTTGCTCACTGACATGCAGTTTCCCCATAAAACTTTGAAGCTTGATTATCTTTAAGAGATATGTCTCCTGCAGCCAATTAAATGAAATATTTTGGATAAAGTTTAATGGAAGAAACCAATTTAGAAAGCTTCTTCAATTAGGCCACGAGAGAAAGAAGATAAGATGCAGGAAAGGTGGGAGAGCAATTTTTTGAGAAAGGGAGTAAACATTTTAGAATTGTGTAGCATTTACTCAAGCTGTGTGCAGTGTGAAGCTTAAAGTGAGGGGACAAGGGAACCATTGATGTGCCGTTTTAAGTGAGAGTAATGATGAAGATGATGACCATAGAAAATGGAAGGCTGGTTACAGTGGAATTCTTATTAACAGTGAAAGGTGCCAGTGAACAGATACACCAAGAATATCCAGAGAAGACTTGCTTACTGAAATGAAAACCAGCCAGGATAACTCATAACACATTCAATGATAGACTACTTTGTAACATTTTTCTTCCTCTGATTTCTAATGAGCTAAGCAGATTCTCCTTTTGCCTGATGCAGATAGCTGGAGTCTGCTGAAAAGGAGGAAGTGCTGCTGAATATACAGGAAGATGGCAAGAGAATTATTTGAAGCATTAGCCTCTTACCTGGCACTGGGCAGTCATGATTGCTTCCACCAGCACAAGGAGACAGGGGAGCTTGCCTTCCATTCTGAGTGTTTTCCACATCAGCTCTAAGTCTCAAATTATCTGTAGAGACAAAAAATAAGATGTTGAACAAAGGAGGTTTACAGTGTGAATGGAGTTCAATGTGTAACTTTTAATGAAAGTTTTAAATTATGAAAATTCTTTTTATACGTTTTCAACGTGTCGCTTCTCAGCTGTCTGGTCTAAGTGTCCTGGTCTTCCTGGGGTAACTGGCGGGCTGGATCCAGATATGCTTTTACTTGATGAACTCAGAAACTTGATAAGCTAAAGCACACTCTTTCACACCTGAAGGAAACTGAGAGGGTGTTTAAGAGAGGGAATAAAACAGAAGTAAATTCCAAGTACTTTTTCTCTTAATTGCAGGATGCCAACGGTACCATGTCCGCTATTAGAGAGATGGGCTTGTCTGATGTTGCGGTGTAACGGTGATTTGAACGCATTGACTGAGATTCAGATTACTGTCACATACTTAAGAGAGCTCTTGCAGAGGCACAGACTTCTGCTGAAGGGTCAGTTTGTGGTAACAGTGGTTTAAGAGGATTTGTATTTTTTGTAGACTGCTGCTTTGGGTGAGAATGAAGGCTTCTCTTGTGTAGAGTGTGTAGGCAAAATGACTTTGCTTGACGATAGATGAGGACTTACTTTCAATACTTCTACCGCTTCTTCCCAATTAAGCCTTTAGTTTTTACTATTATCATATGCTTTTGCTAAAAAGGCACAGTGTGTCAATGGTCTGGCAGGCTAGCTTTTGTTCTGATAGTCTCATTTATGCGGTCACAACTATACATTATTCCCTCTAATCCTTTCAGCAGCTTTACACTTCAAAGCCCTCCTCAATCCATCAGGAAGATTTTCTACTTTCTCCAAATTGATTTCTCCAAACTGATTTCTCCAAATTGATGTCCTTTGTGTAGGAGACTCCTCCTTGCTTAACTGGTCAGAGCCTGAGGCTGTCAGCCCTTTCCCTGGAAAGCTTCAGCTTTCTTGAAACAACTGAACGCTAGCAGCTTTACCCACGCTATGAATCTCTTCAAAAACAGGAAGGCAATTGGTCAGTTAGTTAACTATCATGGTACCTCAGTGGGATTTATTAAATAATAATATTTAATAGTATTTAATGACAATGCAATTCATGTTGAAAACAGGAATGCCCTTTTTGAAACAAGTGCAGAGTAGTGCCTACCTTTTTGCTTTTTCTCTCCTGTATTCTCTTGACGATTTTCTTTCCAGACAAGTCCGGGTTTGTGTTTCCTGTGTCTCTGCTCTGATCTCGCTGTCCTACTTTTATCGCTGCTCGAAGGGGTGGAGACTCCCTGGGCCGTGGGGCGTGCTGTCCGCATCCCACCCCTTCCCGAGCATGTAGGGGATGGTCCAGGCAGGCGGCTGTCGTCCCGATTGTCGGGGAAGGAGCCTGTGCGGGACGGGAGGAAAGCTGCTTGCTGGCATGCTCTGGATTTTACAGGCAGTTTGTTTTGTTCTTTCTCTTTTCCAGTCAGAGAGCAGATTCAATCTTCAAAACATTTTTTTCCCCATTGAACACCTTATCGTTCAATGACAGAGTAGACCTTATCCCTTACAATGAAGCGTCGGGTCCCATTATGCTTCTAGGTGTGTGTGAATGCGCAGCTGTATTATTTCTAATATAATTAGAAGTCTGCAGTATGTAGACTTAGTCCTAATAATGAGAAACTCCTGTTTCATGCACGAGTGTAGTGTGCTGTACTCCTAATTAAGATGTTTGGCAGACAGGCCCTGACCCGCATGTGGAGCAAAGCATGCCCTGAAAAGAGCCATGGGAGAAGAAATAGTCTGGGGAGCTTGCAAGTTCAAGGAGCAAAACTTCTAATGAACTTTCGATACACATAAGGAACAGCGTGTTGAGGGCCAAAGCTAAATGTTCACCGACGCTACTCATCCTAGAAAATGAAGATCTACTCACCAGGATGTGGTCATGAGGTATTCAGTTATCAAAGTGTGGTAGACAAAGGCGATGATCAATTTTAGAGCTGATCTTAGGGTACTGTTATGAAAACAGTCAGTGGTGCACTTGTTACAGTGATGAATGTGTCCTGCCTGCTTGGAACTGATTCACTAGCAATCACACTCCTGACAGAATTTAGCGTAAGACATAAGAACTAGCCTGTGAGGGACTTCCATTTTCAGGAAGCGGCTGCACGGAGTCCTCATTTGGAAAGCACGGCACTGGTTATTTTGCATAATGGTAAAGATGAAACACTGGGTACTCTGAATGTCTAGCTCTTCTCTGCAAGATCTGTGTCAAGATTATCAAATGTATTTCCCCAAGACTCACGGTGCTGGTGATAGCATTACCACCATAAATCTGATTTAAGTGTAGCTGCATTTGACTGTGTCCAGAAAGGACTTCCAGTTGTTGAGATCAAACACTGCTGAGCAAACAGGGGCTAATTTATTTTATTTTTAAAGCTAACAGCCATTTGCCTTCTAGATTAAAGATGCTAACAATTGAATGGCCTTGGGGGAAGATTTCAAAAATTATTTCCTGGCTTTTCACAGCTTAAGGACAACTATAGCTGTCTACAGAGTGTGGTGCCATTTGTAGGGCTTAACGTATTTCAGGAAAGCCAGCAATAGAAGTGTCTGCCCTGTCAAGCACCATCTGCTGGCTTTTCTCTAAGCTGATCTTCGGGATAATTTCAGCAGGACTGTTTAATGTCAGTGACGAAGTGTGACATCATGACATCCCGCAGCAGGCCCGTGTCACCCAGACGGGACCCTCAGTGCCCGGTGGCTTTGGCAGGGTCCAGTGCAGGCGAGGTGAGTTGTGGTAGGTCTTGGAGTGCACTTTCCACCCCCGAACTGTTGTGCGTCTTTGCAGTGGCATTAAAGCATCTCACGCCAAGCCAGACCGGGAGGAGGAAGTATCCAAACCTAACGCAATGCCCAGAATAGCGCTGTGGTTCGGGCGGTGCGGTGGGAAACACAAATGGTGCAGCCCGGATTGGCAAGTTTTGGAGATGCTGTCGGATGAAAACGACAACTCTGCAATTTTACTTACGCAGCGCACGAGCTGTGCTCTCCTCTCATTCCGACCCACGCGGTATCGCGGCCACGAAGATCGCGACTCCCTCACTCCTCGCCGGGGCGGCCCGCACCGCGCCGAGCGCCGGTCCCGCGCGTCCCCTTTAAGGGCGGGCGGGAGGGAGGGCGCTCGCGCCGGAGCCGGAAGCGCAGATGCCGCGGAGCCGAGCCGGGCCCGCCATGAGCCGCCCGCCCGCGCTGCAGGCGCTGACCTGCGGGCCCTGGGAGATGCGGGAGCGCCTCGGCACTGGCGGTTTCGGCAACGTCATCCGCTGGCACAACAAGGTAGGCGATGGCCGGGCCCGCAGCGCCCCGGCTCGGGACCCGCGCTTAGTCCAACCCTTGCTGTATTCACAGGAAACCGGCGAGCAGGTTGCCATCAAGCAGTGCCGGCAGGAGCTGAGCCCGCGCAACCGCGACCGCTGGGCGCTGGAAATACAGATCATGAAGAGGTGAGGCGGGGCGGCGGTGGCGCCGGGCGAAGGGGTCGCTCCGCGGTGTCGCGTCCAGTGCCCCGGGACGCGTGGCCGGGACGGCCCTGGAGCGCGGATCTGACGGGTGTGCTGAGGGAAATGGTGGCAGAGGCTTTCGGCCGCCGAGGGATCCCTTTACGAGAGGTTCCCGGTCCGCTGCGGCGGCAAGTGTGTGGAAGTTCACGTTGTGCTGCGTGAGACTCTTGGGTCTCGCGCTGCCGTCTTCGGCTCGTCTGCCATGCCCTCGGCGCTGCAACAATGCTGCTACCTAGCCTCTGCTTTGCCTGATTTAACGTCTGTGCTGCGGCAGTCCCTTGGGGTGTTGGATTAGCGTTTTCGAATGTAGCGGTCTGATTGCAAGTTTGGGTCTTTTCTTGACGGTGGCAACAGTTTCCCTTGCGCTCCTTTGCAAGGCTTGCTGCTGTACCTTCTAGGCAGATCTGTAATGCATAAGTGTTGAAGAAACACACTGTCTTGCATGTGAAGTGCCAGGAGTTAGAATGAGTCTAGATCCGTGAAAGATGGAAACCTTTAGAATTCATTAATTCAGTTTCTAAAAGGATTTGTGACCATGTAGGACTTCGAGTGATGACTGTGAGCAAGTGAAACTATAGCAGTTGCAGGACATCATGTGTACTTGCCTAATTTTTGTTCTGCAGACTAAACCATCCCAATGTCGTGGCTGCCCGTGATGTCCCTGAAGGGATGCAGAAGCTCGCACCAAATGACTTGCCATTGTTGGCCATGGAGTACTGTCAAGGTGGAGACCTCCGCAAGGTGAGGTCCCTAGGGTGGTAAGCTAGGAATGGATCTGCTTCTAATACGATCCTAGGTTTTCTACTGAAGTTTTCCCTTCAAACCTTTGCTTTCACATTCTGATGCTTCCTAATTCTAGTCATGGCATCAACAGGTGTTGGTGGCTTGGTCCTGGATATTATGTTCAGCTTTTGAAGACCTAAGTGCTTTGTGAAACTTTGTATTTTTTTGGATGCAAGCTTGTGGCACTGTGAGGAGTTTGCGCGTAAAGGATGGGGGCAAGTGTAAGGGATGTGCGACAGTATGTGAGTATGGCCCAGACCGTTGGTAGGGTAGGTGCATCTGTAGGCTGTACTCTTCCTGAAAGTGATTAACTCCTGTCTGTCATAGGAAGAAATAACCCATGATAGTTCGAATCCTAAGGCTTTTCTGACCTTTGCTTATAATCTGACCATAGCTAAAATACAGACCTTAGGCCTCAGATTGGAGTTGGTACTGTCAGTTGATACTAGGCACAGGGGAAATGGCAAAGAAGGATGGAACAAATAGAAGGATGAGAATGGGATGACAGTGACTTCTTTCACCCGCTCCTTTATCCTCCCGTGCAATAAAGCCGAGGCACGAAAGCTGTAATTGCTGCTATCGCAGCTCACAGTCCTTAGAGTTTTGTGCTTCTGGAGAATTTAATTGCTGTTGCTGGAACTTCTTGTATCCCTGAGAATTTGTGGGACTGTGGGCCTCACTCAGGATAGAGGAGGGAAAGACTACATTCTGTGTTGCTTATTTGCAGTACCTGAACCAGCTGGAGAATTGCTGTGGCTTGCGGGAAGAGGCTATTCTTATCTTGTTATCTGACATCGGTAAGTGGTGGCGGTACCTTCAGTTATCTGAGCTATGGAAACACTTTTAGTACTGAATCCACTCTCCAAATATACAGCAGTGACCTTAGTGACTCCATTTTAGACTGATTTTTTATGATCTTGATCGTCTATCAAAATGTGTTCATCATCCCAAAAGTGCTGGGAGTCTGGGGAGGTCCTTGCCCACTGAAAGCTAGCCAGCGTTACTACGGTTTACAGCAAGGATGTGAGGGAACACCCAGAGAGTGAACTCAATTTGCGTCCAGAGTTCTGTGATGCTGAGTTTGCCCCTTACACTTAGTGTTTCATTATATGCTTGATTGTACAAGGTTTGATGTGAAAGCCCTGCTTGTTACTAGAGAGAACTGAAGCCTTGCTGAGCTCATGCTAGGTCCTGTTACTTAGCTCTAACAAATGTTTTTTTCTGTCTCAGCTTCTGCTCTCAGATACCTTCATGAGAACAGGATCATCCACAGAGACTTGAAACCGGAGAACATTGTGCTGCAGCAAGGAGAGCAAAGGGTAAGCAGGAAGCAGTTGTCTCTAACTGCACAGACGAGTAAACTTACAAGGAACACGCAAGTGCTTCATGCAGTTACGTGGTCCCTCTGCAAGAGCACTTGGCCCAGGATAACAGCTGTCTCACTGTGTCAGATAGTATTCTGTGTGCAGTTGAGGTGAGATATTGTATTAGACATGTTAACACCTGACACTTTGACTTTCAACTATCGAGGAAAGAACCAGACTGTACTGCTTAACCAAAGATTGTAAGGAGATAGACGCGTAACTGCTAAGTTTGCTGTAACACCTTCAAATGCGTTGTGGTTTTAGGAGTCGACAGTAGACTCCTGTTTCTGCTTCTATCTCTTCACTGGCACCTTTCCTGCATAGCTTTGAAGAGCTGAACCTTTTCTTTCTGCTGTATCATGTGCTTCAGTCTAGCAATCTTATTCTCTGTTGTGTGTTTCAGTTAATACACAAAATCATTGACCTTGGTTATGCTAAGGAGTTGGATCAGGGTAGCCTATGCACATCCTTTGTTGGGACTCTGCAGTACTTGGTAAGAAAGGAATTCAGCTAGAAGAGCAGCTACTGCTTTCTAGTGGGATAGAATTAACTGTTATCGAGCTTCGGGCTGGGATTAAGTACTTGTGTGGTGTGGGGTGCATTTCTGGTGCCGAAGCTAGCGAACGTGACTGCTTTTTTGCTGACACTGGGTTTTCTGCCACCTACGTCTTTTATAAATAAGCAGGAGTGCCAGTAACCTGTGCTGCTCACTTTAAGAGGGTCTTAAAGCACATGAAAGGCAGCGTTCACTAATGTCTTTAATAATTTGTACAAATATTAACGAGATGTTAAGGGATAGAGAAAGCTAAGAGCTAGATGGCGTTGTCTCACGCGTAAACCGTATCAGGCTCCAGAGCTGCTGGAACAACAGAAGTATACGGTGACAGTGGACTACTGGAGCTTTGGCACGCTTGCCTTTGAGTGTATTACAGGCTTCCGACCATTCCTACCCAACTGGCAGCCAGTGCAATGGTGAGTGAACTGTGGCTGGGTGATAAGTGGGCATGATGTGACTTTCCTGTTAACAGGAAGTAGAAGTGTGGTCCCTTGATTCTGAGGATAATAGCCCTATGTTCCTTGACCTTTTGGAAACTGACCCCCTTCACAGGAGTTTGACTCACCTGAGCAATTTCAGCATTCCTGATACTTGCTCTATGGGGTAAGGGTTAACTCCTGCAGGGCAGATAACAGAAACCAAAGCGGCATCTGTATTATATCTGTCAAGAGTACCTTTAAGAGCCTAACATGCAGGCTGGGAAAGGCAGGCAATTTTTTCACCGTTGTACTTGCTTACATTAGGCATACAAAAGTGCGTCAGAAGAGCGAACTGGATATCGTTGTTTCAGAAGACTTATTCGGAGAAGTCAAGTTTTCTAGCAGTTTGCCCTACCCCAACAATCTAAACAGGTGAGTACTAGAAACTGCTGTGCTGAGATAAACTGATTTCCTCTGCAAAAGGACCAAGTTTATATTATATGCCTTGCTGTATTAATCTGTGAATAAATTGAGTGCGTGACACAGGCAGTACTATTGTCGCTTGTCAGACTTGTGTAGTCTTGGTTTCTGCCTTCTACACACTGCAGACTAACTCCCCATTTGTGATGGACAGAGGTGGATTGTTGGAGGGAGAAGGAGGGGGGGAGTTTTGTCAGTCCTCCCACGCAGAATAGGCCATATCGGTACTGCAAATGCACTTTTACCTTTTCCGATCTCTTTCTGGTTTTTATTGCTCAGTGTTTTGTCTGGGAGGCTGGAGAAATGGCTGCAACTCATGTTAATGTGGCACCCACGTCAGAGAGGTACAGATCCTACATATGGACCCAATGGGTGTTTCAAAGCATTGGATGACATTTTGAACTTGAAGGTAAGCAATAGGTCTGTATTACGCTGAGAAGTTTTCCAGTTGCCTGAGCCTATGAATCACAGACTTAGGAGGAAGAGTGAGGCAGAAACTCGTAGAACTGTCTCCTGACAGTTAGTGACAGGTGCTTTCCTCTTACTTCTTTGAAGACAAATACTCCCTGAGCTTGTTGGGAGTAGTGAATGGCTTCTGTGCACGCTTAGTTCATTATTCTGATAGAGGATTCTACAGCTGAAGGTATTTAATTGCCGTGTGGCCTCTTCCACTTGATGGAGAACAAGAACTTTGCCATAATGTTAGGAAGTAGCTGCATAGTGACTTGTCGAGTCTGCCAAGTGCTTTGAACAGTTTCTCGGTGGTCCTTGTCTCGGTCCCTCCATCTCTGCTCTAACATGACCAATGTATCTTCAGCCTTTCTCATGCCATGCTACTCTTCTTGTAGTTGCTTCACGTTTTGAACATGGTTACGGGAACTGTGCACACCTACCCTGTGACAGAGGAAGAGACTCTGCAGAGTGTGAAGGCCAGGATTCAATCAGATACGGGAATTCCAGAACAGGACCAGGAACTACTGCAGGAAGCAGGACTTGCCTTGTTTTCTCAGAAGCTGGTCACTAAACATACAGCTGATAGCAAGGTGAGTCTGGATATTCCCTTTCTTGTGTTGGAGTGAATCAGAAGACACCGCTCTCGCTTTGGGATCGCGGCACTCCCCGGTGTTGTGGCGTGCTTTTGCCATGGTAACCTCACAGACCTAACAGCCATTGTAGCATAGGCACCCAATTGCTTTGGTGTTCTGTGTTTGGCTGAGGAGGACTGTTCCGTTTACGGTGTTACCAAGGCTTGCTTTTCCCAGAAAACCTAGTTGGGTCTTTTGTCTTCTGCAGGTGAATGATACTGCAGCTGCAGACACAGACCTTCTCTTCCTCTTTGATAACAGGAAAGTTTCCTATGAGGCTCAGGTAGCCTTGCGTCCTCATCCAGAAAGTGTTGACTGCATCCGTAAGGACTTTCTCTGGAATGAATGTGAAACGGGGGCGGGGGCAGTCTGTGTTTTGTGGTCTGTATCACGTACGAAGAGTAGACGGAGCTTTTGCATATTGGGACTGAAGAAGCAGTAAAATGGACTGTCATTCATTCAATTTATCAGAAAAACTAAAAAAAGGAAGCGTTTGATTTTGATATACTGGGGGAACTGCACAGGGGTTACCCGGCTCTAGGCTTTGCAGGTGGTAACATGCCCCTCAACGGAGCAATGTTTTGGTCTGTTTTGCGCTAACGCGATTTTCCTGCTTCATGTTGATATGTACATTTTCCTTTCCCCTGCCTCCTCTGTTTCCAGTTCAGGACCCGAAGAAGAATCTCCACTTTTTCCAGCTGCGGAAAGTGTGGGGTCAGATCTGGCACACGATCCGGGTGCTGAAAGAGGACTGTAACCGGCTTCAGCAGGGGCAGCGAGCAGCCATGTACGGTGGCAGTTTCTCTACAATACTTATCTCTGTCTTTGTGCTCTGGTAAAAGGGAAGATAGAAATGGGGCCCTGTTGGAATGGGGAAGCCCATGACTGGAGCTGTAAGCAGTTAACGAAAAGCTGAGAGTTAGCCCTTTGGCACATCTGCATTTGTCATCACCGCCGTCTCAAGTATCTGCTTTGGATGTAAATGGAAGCCTGGTGGATTGTTATTTTTGGAGGCTAATGGGACCTTCTTGTCCATGCAGGATGAATCTGTTGCGTTACAATAGTACCCTCTCGAAGATGAAGAATTCTATGGCCTCCCTTTCTCAGCAGCTGAAAGCAAAACTGGACTTCTTTAAAACAAGCATCCAGATTGATCTGGAAAAGTATAAAGAGCAGATTGAATTTGGAATTAGTGAGTATAGCATCTGGCAAACAGGTCTTTTCATGCTCTTATCCTCACAAAAACACCTGCCTCTTTCTCTCTGAACTGAGAAAGCCAGTCACTCTTCTTTGATTCCTGTAGCTTCTGAGAAGCTGCTATTTGCCTGGAAAGAGATGGAGCAAGCGGTGGAACTTTGTGGGCGGGTATGTTTCTAAATGTAACTGCTTATCATAAAGAGGGTTTATTATCCCTCCACTCCTCCCCCTTTTGCTTCCTTGTCCCCACCTTAAATAGAAACTCGTGTCTGGACCGATTCCAGATTTCACATTGCTTTGGTTTGCATGCCACCATTTTTGTCCGTTACTAGTACGACGTGAAGCTCATTCTGTTGTAAGGCTTAGGGGAAAAGGGGAGATCTTGGGGAAGCCCCAGAAATGTCTTGGAATTTGTTCTATCCAAGAAGACCAACCTAATTTCCTTGAATTGAAATGACTCATATTCTCGTTTGTCTTCGGCCAAAGCTGCTGTTCGCATCTTGTTCGTGTGTTTAGAAATATGAGTGAGAAAGGAAGAACCAGCGCGAGTGGCAGTGTCTCTGAGACCGTTCTGTTGCTTATCTTCTACCCTGCCTTCAGGAGGATGATGTGGACCAGCTAGTGAAGAGGATGATGGCCCTGCAGACAGACATCGTGGACCTGCAGAGAAGCCCGCTAGGTCGTAAACAAGGAGGAACACTGGAGGATTTGTGAGTTGAGCTACCTTGAGCTTCAGATGCAGGAGTGTTTCTAGCTAAGCTTACTCACTAGAGGACAATGAAAAGGCTGTTTCCTCCACCCAAATTATGGGGGACTGGGAGGATTTTCCACTGAAAATGTTTTTTGACTCATCTGTCATTGTTCTGAAACGGCAGGCAGGTACAGAAAAGATTTGTGTCCTCGAACTATTTGTTCTTAATTTTGGTTCTTTGGAAATCCCTTTTTTTCCCTGCTTTTTTCTTCTAGAGAAGAACAAGCCAGAGAGCTCTACCGAAGACTGAGGGAGAAACCAAGAGGTAAAAGACACTTTAGCTCAAGGTCAGCTTGCTTTGTGTGTAACTTTGGAGATGTAGTAATGATCATTGAGAAAACTACCTGCTTTCTAGGCCTGCCCAGACCCTAGCAGCACATGGACTCTCCCAAACTTGCCTTTTTTTCAAGAGGGGAGTCAGGGAGTCAGTTTCACACTAGGCCAGCCTTCCTTTCTTGGTGCTTTCTGAGCTGTTCTCAAAACTCCTCTGGAGCTCTTTTGAGAGCAGGCTGTTGCCATAAGCCTATGCTGCTGCTTCTGCGTAGAAAGGATGAAAGACATGGCTATTCCTTTGATACTGTCCCAACTCTCCTTTTCAAGTTCTTTAAATTTTGAAGAAGGTGGCTAAAATTCAGTGTAATTCATCCCGCTCAAACTCGCATATCCTGAACTTTGGATGTTTTGGGATTGAAGCAGTAATGGAAACAAGCCACTAAGAATCTTCCTGCTCTGTCCGATAAACCTACCTTCATGTGTAATATTGACTCTCATTCCAGATCAGAGGACAAGCGGTGACAGCCAGGAAATAGTACGACTGCTCCTACAGGCAATCCAGACCTTTGAAAAAAAAGTTCGAGTCATTTATGCTCAGCTCAGGTGAGCTTTGTAGATTTTATTCAGAATTGAGAGAAGGCATTTTCTCTTCCAGCAAGGTTTAAAACTCAACGTATACAGCTAATGAGATCTCGCAGTGTTACAGGAAATAATTAACTTCAGAAATGTTCTCCTACTACAGTGGCTCACATGCGATCTGATTAGTTTTCACTTTTTTAATAGTAAAACTGTAGTTTGCAAACAGAAGGCGTTGGAATTGTTCCCCAGAGTGGAGAAAGTGATGAATCTGATGAGTGAAGATGAGGAAACAGTTGTTAGGCTTCAAGAGAAACGACAGAAAGAACTGTGGAACTTGCTGAAAATTGCTTGTGTAAGTAAAATAAAAACTCCCCTTTAACCTGAGCATGTGCTTTGTGGCACAGGTTACTGAAACAATAGTAAATTGAATGTATCCTATGGTTCCTTATTTTGAATTAGTATTAAAGTCAAGTTCCAGGTTGTCTCATGTTCCCGGATGCTGAAAACTTGCGGAAATTATTGCACTCTGAATATTCTGCGTTTTCTTCAGAGTAAAGTGCGTGGTCCTGTTACTGGCAGTCCAGAGAGCATGAACGCATCACGTCTCGGTAGCTCGGGTCAGCTGCTGCTGCAGGTCCCTTCTGGAACGTACAATTTATCAGAATCTGTAAGAAAAAGGTGAGGCAAAGGGTGGAGTTCTTTGGCTGCTAATGCCACCACTACAAAGCTGGGCTTCCTGCTTTGTGAAATAATGGCACAGAGGGTTTCTCACATTTTACACTTTGTGTTCAGCTTGCATTGTCAGCAGTCTTGGTTTACGTAGTAGTTAATACTTCCTGGGGCTTGCAGATCTTACATATGAAAAATGGGGAATCGTGTATAGCTTCACTTCCCCTTGGCTCAGTAACAAAGGTGTATTTTTTTGGGTTTTTTTTTGCTTTCTTCCTTTAATCTGAGATGGTTGGGCTCACTTGGAAGTACACTGCCAGCAAGAACTGTTGAAGCACATTGTCACGTAAGGTTATAGTAGCTGAGCCGTGTCATTGAGACTGCTGTAACCAAGCACGCGTAGTTCCGGCTTGCTTAAATGAACTCAGCAGTGGTTCCACGTAATAAGAACCCCATCCCATCTCGGAATACATTTCCTTTCCCCTGTCCAGTAAATCGGGGGCTGCCACCAACCTTTCAAGTTGCAGTATGAATTACAAGCCTATGACTTGACCTAACTTCAGTGTTCTGCAGCCTATCTGCCAGAAATATTTCTTAATGATAGAGGCGGCATTTCTTTAAATTGCCATAGAAATTAATAGTGTAATGATTGCCCCTTTCAGTGAGGAGTTGCTGTTGGAATCTCGGAAACTTTGTAGCCAACTAGAAAATGTGATGCATGACACAATGAAGGATCAAGAGCAGAGTTTCTTGGTAATGTATTCGTTCTTCTCTAAATGGACTGGGGAAGTACATGGCTTCAAAGTTCTGCCTGTGCAACTCTGCCATCGCTAACATAGCTAGTTGAAATCTGCAATTTACTCTTGGACAAGGGGAGAGTAGGAGCTGCAGAGATAGGAAGTACCTGTTCCCTCATAGTCCGATGACTGACATACTCTGCTTGCCAAGACTGGGAGCCACGTGCTGGGAACTTGTGCTGAACGGTAAAGGATGGGGCAAAGCGCTCGGCTGTTGTACAAAAATACTGCAAAACTGCACGCAAATTTGGGATGGCAGGGTGGCAGGGATGCTTGATTTAACAATGCAGAATATTAAAAGGAGAGTAAAATACTGGAGAGTGCAAGTAGGTGAAGTGTTTCCTTGACAGGAGTCAAGTGGCTCATCACGAAATTATATTGACCAACTTATTCACAGTAATTTTTTTAAAACTCTCAATATGTTTTGCCTTGGTTCTAGAGAAAGCTCAACTGTAAGCTAGTGTTGAACTTTGTTTATTCTTAGGCTCTAGACTGGAGCTGGCTGCAGCTTCGGGTAGAAGAAACAAACAGCCCAGAACAAACCCAGATGTAAAATCACCCTGGTTGCCTCTGAAGCCAGGCTACTTTGGGAAGCCCACTGTGAAAAGCTGCTGCCTCTGAGAAGGGAATATCAACAGCCTTCTACTGTCACCAACTGCTTATGTGATACATGTGGCTTAGCTTTTAGTATCCACTTCTCAGACATTTTTTCACAAAGATACAGTAGGAAATGCCTGTCCTAACTGCTTGGAAAATGTTCTTAATTGTGCCTTAAGACAGCAGATACTCTGTCCTGAAAAGTCTTCCCTTTGGCATCACCTGTGGCTGCTTTGCTGCATTTTAGGCTTTCTGATGAACAATGGACAACAAGGTATACCCAGTCACTGGTGGATGTCACCTTACTAAATGAACTGTGAACTTTTATTTCTTAACTTTGCTGATTTGCACTTTTTTTTTTTTTTTCTTTAAGTGTAACAATTGTACTTATCTAATACTTGTTTCCTATATGGGAACGAAATTATCTAAAACATGTAAACTTTTGGTTTGCTCTTTTTGATGCGCTCAATAACACTCTAATAGAAAAAGCTGCTTTCACTGTGCAGGTCTCTAAAACATGAGCGGTGTAAGAATGTTATCCTAAAAACCAAAGGGGGACGGAAATCTCGAGCATTCAGGTATCACGTAACAAAGCATTTGCAGATCATCTATTAACCACACTTAAAAGTTGCATGAAAAGATAAGAGACCAAAAAACCCAGCTGGATGGAACCTTGGTGAGAGTCAACACACACCACCCTTACGTTCTGACCATGACCAATTTATTTCATTCTGATGTAACCCCGGATTTCCACTACAGCACAGAGACTTCCTTTTATAAAAGGCTGTGAAGTATAGGACATGCAAAATGCAATACAATAATGGGGAGAGGTTAGATTTTCTTCTGGTTTTTTTCAGAACGGATTTAAAATACGGAAAACTGAAATGTGGCACAAACATCACAACTTCCATGCATGCCTTCAACTGTCTTCCTTTGTTGTGTTGGCATGCTCCGGACTTCAGCATTGGGTTGAAGTCGTTCTTGGGAAGAGTAGAAAGTTCACACTTCTTCAAATTTCAGAGTAATATTAAGGCTGAAATGCACTGGGTACACTTTTCCTTCATCTTCCAGAGCACCGCCAGTTGTTTTACTTAAAAGCTGTGTTAAGCCTCCAGCTCAAATCCCAGCCCAATTTTGTGACCTCCAGCACTGAAATTCTTGCCGTCAATCAAGCCTGAGAGGGTCAGCTTTACACCTACAAAAGCAAGTCATGAGAACCATCATACACTGAGATCTTTGTACAGTGCCCTCCCTCAGGTACTTGACCTCAGTAATGTGGCTTAGTCACCACAGGAATTTGTGTACATAGACATCCTTTAGTTCTCTGAGTCTGCGTAAAGACTTCTAGCTCCTTTCGACCATTCTGTTCTTAAGATGACAGCAAATTAAACCACAGTGTAGTACTTAATGCTATTTGCTGTACCAGTGAGAACTACGTACCAGGTCGGAGGGCATGAGTGTAACCAATTCCAATGAGGCTGGCATTGTTCACTTTGGCCTACGAGAAAAAAAAAAAAAAAAAAATCACAGTATTTATAAACTGTGTAAGTGGTCATACAGAAGTGTCCCAGTCCCCTGAGAAGGTGGCTTATGCATTAGCGCTCTTCAGCTACTTGTAGACCAAACTCTATTAGAAGCATGTTCCAACCTTTTCCTTTTCTCAGGAGTTTTCAGCTTAAGCAAATGGTACAAATTCTGCAGAATGCCATGCTGTTCTTCACTGCCTCCTCTCTTACGTCTTCACATGCTTTAAAAAGCTAATACTTACTACAGTCCCTCAGAGCCTGTCTTGTTCACATCACTCAGGAGTGATTTTACTTCTCATGAGCAAGAAATACACAAATATGCAATCCCCTTTTTGCACTACTGAGTTTTGAGCTCATAACAATAGCATTTCTCATCTTTAAATTTGGTTCAATGGTCCTGGAACTAACTGTTGTTTTGAATCATAAATGCTTGCCACTACAGTTCTTAGTATTACAACACATGTCAGCTGACTTTCAAGGGTTAACTTACTGTTAGGAGAAGGCTATAAGCTCAGCTAAACTTCCACCACCGCTGTAATTATAATATGGTTTTACATTATGGTTTTAAGAATTAAAAGGACACTTTGTCCTTTCATTGTCTTTTAAGATACATTTTGCAGCACACTAGCACACTATTCCAAGCACACTAGTCAGACTATTTCACTATGGACAAAATTATATTTAAGATTTCTTTTCCTTCATAATTTCACAAGTATGATGCGTGAGGTCCCAATTTAAAGCTGAACCGCAACAGAAGCCACAGTTTGCAAACTACCCTACTTCCTCATAAACTAGTTAAAGCAACGGCTTCATTACGAATTTTCAGTATTTAGGGGAGCTTGAAATAATCATATCTGTAACAAAATTCTTACCACAACCGAAGTCTTCTCATCCAGTTGGTACTTTCCAGCAATACCAAAACGTGTGTTGTTACTGCCAGCAGTCCATGCAAGATTGACTGATGTCTCAACCTTATTAGTAACCTTCTGATAAATAGACCCACCAAATTCAGTGCCATCATTCCTGTTTGTAATAGATGCATGTCAAGCCTTGCCTTGTTTAGTAACTCTTTAGATTAACCCTTCCCCACAATCATTTGACCATTACCTTCTGAAATGAACTAAAAGATCCAATACTTCCCTTAACCCAGGCTCACTACTTCCTAGCTGAAGCTGGCAGACTCTTGCTCTTATTTTTTTACACAATACATGTTTTGCTGGCAAATTGGAACAAGACTTTCCAAGAGCCAGAGACCTACAGTTTAAGGTTCTGACAAAAAAAAAAAACACAAACCCAAAACAAACGAAAAAACCACACCACCAAAAACAACCCACCCAGATAAGCTGGTTGCTTGTCTCGAGTAAGCCAGTGTGCAGTAACACAAAGGAGACTTCAGTTACGGGAATGTGAAGACTGAAAACCACATTGCTGCATTACAATACACCATCTTCAAAGCATCTCAGGCCACCCGAATGCCAAGACTAGAGCTACGCAGTGATGACAGCTGGAAACAAACACAATGCTACGCATGCCTTTCTCCTTCATCTTGGGCATTTCTGAGGGAGAAACCTTCTGTCCGACGGAGAAGGGGAGAAGGTGCAGTAGTTTAAGGGAAGGCTTTTTTGTCTCGTGTTGTAACAGAAGTTAAAGCTCACAGCTTTTAATTACAAATTACCATAAAGTGCCTTTACATCACCATCTTGGATATACAAACCCCAAAATTACACTGAAACAAGGCATTAAGAGAGCCAAGAGTTGGGAAGCTGCACCTATTTTAGTTGTACTGGAAATGAAAACACTGAATGTAAATGAACTGGAAAGAAATCAGTATCCCCCTCCCTTCACCCACCTTGGACCTAAGACCATTACTGCTAACTATTCCTATAGTTCAGCTCCTCTGATAATGTTTTTCTAGGCTCAGGTAATACTTACACATTAGTGTGCAGCTGAAAGTCTCCTGCCTTATATCCCAAGGCAAAATTATTTTGCGAAAGCTTATACTTGGCTGTATCAAAAGCCATCTGGTAGCCAGCAAGCCAGCCCTCGTAGCCCAACACTGCCCAGCCATAAATGGTTGGTCCCGAGAGATCAATGTCTACGTTGCAGCCTGCATGTATATAGTCTCTTTTGTAGGAAGTCTTCAACTTTCCACTCTTCTTCCTGCAGAGAGAAACATGCAGTTTTATCCACAGTAGTGGATACAAGTATGTAATATATGTAGTTTTACTACAATATGTATGTCCCTTAAGGCCAGTTAGTGAAACTACTGTAACCCCTATTCAAAACTTAACGGGTGCTGAAGAGGGCACAGGACATCGATAACGCTGTTACGTATATTCACACGGTGCCACTTTTCCCCCTACCATCTCAAACTCTGTACAATTCTCAAGAAACAAGAAAGACAAAATTGTTTGTCCTTAATGCTTGAAAACCCATCCGGTTTCATATTATTTTTTTCTACGAGTGTAATGTGTTGCGGCATCATCAGTTTCTTTCAGGAGCATCCGTAAGCCTGCAGCAACAGCTGTCTTTCAATGAATTTTTGTCTGTTCGGTTTACTCCACTGTTCCTTACTTGTGCAGTGCTTGCTTTCCTTTCTTCACTGCTGGGTACCAGTCTCCTCTACTGAAAACAGATTTCTTCATCCTTCAGACATCATCCACTTAGTCTGCCTTTTGCTGTCCCTCTCGTGATACCTCTTCCTCTCTCCATTTCCTATCTCTGTTGATTTTGCTACCAATTCAAACACAACTACAACAAAACTTTACCACCTCCTCAATTCTCTACCCAGCCTCTTTTTCACTCAAGACACAGCAGAACACTTGTGTTACCTGTCGGTTACACCTAGGCCTCGGGGTCTCATTTTTCACTTAGCCTCTAATTCCTCATATTCAAGCAGTATTTCAAACTCAAGATTCTAGAGACAGGCTCTCATCAATAATAAATTAATACCAGTCATTATTTGCAAAGCAGTCTCAATCTTTGCACATTATTCAGACATAAACACCCCTCCTTTGCTCTACTACTTACCAAATTTAAGTACATGAGAACTGAGAAAGACAACTAAGTGCTATTCCACTGCCCATTCTACCTCCTCATTCAAGAGTGCACAGACATCTGGCCAAAAGTATCAGGAAAAAATAAAAAAAAATGGTTTACGGAGTTGACAGCCTTAGGACTGTCCACACCACGAAGATCTACTTATTTAAGGGGAGAGTTAAGAGATCTGGTACCTACTGCAAAACAAATTTGCCACTGACCAAAAAGCTGAAGAATGTTTTCAAGCAGAACCTGTCCTTCTGAGTTAAGATCCACTGCCTGCAGAAGATTCTATAGTGACTGCAGAATCTTCTCCAATAAATGCTGAGCTTTCACCCAGCGAGCAGAGTAAGTATTTTTAGAGGTTATGGGAAATTCTAGCATTCCTTAGATAAAGGTAATGGAAAATGTTTACCCTGTGTTTGGTACAAATGTAGTGTCAAGAGCCAGCTTCAACCCTTCAGCCATCTGCAAAGAAAAAGACGCATCTGCTCAAAAATCAGTTGAATCACTTGAATTTCTTATATTCCAGTACTAGAACTATACATCCGGTCTAAAGAGAAAACAAAATACAACCATAACGTCTCCCTCGTGATTTACAACAAAATCTGAAGATGCTGCATGATGAAGGGTTAAAATAGGACTTTTTCTTCCCACAGTGAAGCCTTTAACAGCACACACCTTGTAGGTATGTTTTTACATACAGGAAGATGACATATCTAGTGCGGACAACAAGAAAATTATTCACAGAATAATGACAGAAAGAAAACTACTCGGTTCTTTATAGTTCAAACAGTCCATACAGTAGCTCAAAAATCTCTCTCATAATCTACAGATATTCTGTTAAGACACGATACTTCTTCACAGGCCAAAGCACATACCCATCTCATTTTCCCTCACCTTTGTCATTAGCTAGATAGTATTTTCCATTTTAAAGCACAGGTAAAGTACAAGCATGAATGGCCATACGTGGCGGACAGCACCACAGAATTTTTAATATCTTTGGCATCGTTACATTATACTTGAGGAATTAAGTGAAAGGCATAAACCTATTAATGTCAAAAAGAACTGTGTTATTAGAGTGCTGTATGCTAGCAACCCTTCGTGTAAGCAGTGCCAAGGTGCAAACGCTCGTCTTCCTCTTTTACTTTACAAAATATATTCAATCTCAAGGCAGCCAAACTTGAGTTCTTACATATTAAAGCATTTAAAACGATTGAGACCCATCCTAGGTTTCCCTGCCTGACTGCAGCAGTGACAGTTCCACATAGCTAGGTTCACTCAACCAGCTAAGTAATTCCACACACCTATAACTGCAGTAACTGTACCCCCAAATCATACCTAGCAGCACATGGCTCTGAGAACACCAGCACCCCCCCACTGTGTGTTCTGCAAATAGAGGTAACTTCTTTTAATACTCCAGATACTTTTGTGCAATTTTTCATTCTCCAGTGTTTTCTGTTCAACTCAATAGTGTCTCGTACCAGTTGCAGAAACATTTCCAAAGTATCTACTTTTTCTTACTTTATTCTCGATAGAAACTTCTGTTCCCAGTGTGTTATCTGTGTTCCACTTCTGGGTGAATGTAAGTCCATGGTCTTTGTCCTTATATTTGGTCTCTAAACTGCCTGAAGCCTTGCCTGTGTCCGTGTTGGAAGAACCGGTAGCAGTGAATTCCTGTCAAGAGCACAATATCACAGAATCGCAAAACAGTCTGAGTCGGAAGGGACGCATAAGGATCATCGAGTCCAATCCTTATGTGAATCTCCCGTACGGAGATCGAACCCACAACCTCAGCATCAGTAGTACCATGCTCTAATCAACTCAGCTAATCACAGAGTCACAAGTTTCAACACTCTTTATATTTAATTACATTCAGTTTTTCCATTTTCCAAGTGCCAGCACTCACACCCTAAGGCCTTTTGACAGAACCCTGAAAATCATCATCCTTCTCTTCCTTATCCCCACCTAAAGTAATTTCTTTTGCGTCAGAAAATGCTACTCCTGGCACCTCTGTTGTGAATGTTTCTTTTATTGAGGTGCACTGATAGAGCCTTGGAACCTGCCTAGGCTGGCAAAAGCGCTATTATACAAGGACCTGACACCTTCACTTACTTTTCATCACGAGGGCTTGATTATTTGCGACCCTCCATCTTAACTTTACCACACTTTGTCCCCAAGCTTATGCATCAAAAAATCTTTTTTCTGACTTTCATTGCCAAAATGGCTGTTATTTCAACATTCCACAATTTGCTCTGTACCTTCACATGACTCCATACCCACATATAACAAGATACTCGCTCAGGATACATAGCTGTATATATTCCTGGATTTTTCTTCACCGTCTCCTCTAATTCCCTTTATCATCTTACTAGTACCGTCCCAATTGTGGATGAAAAAGCACCTGCTGCAGTCCTGAGAATCCTCTCCCCCTTAGGAAAAGCAATCCTACATTCAAGTTAGGTGAATAGCAAAAAGAAAAAAGTTTTTTCTCACATTTCTCCAAACATCTCGTGTGTTTCTTCATCGTAATCATTTTTCCCTCCAGTGTTTCAGCAGTGCCAACGTTTTCTGGAGTCCTGATGCTTTTCGTACTGACTGCTGCACCCTAACGTTGTGGTTCCTCCTACCATTTGTGCTATCGTAATTTAGACTCTTCATATACTGTGGTGATGACTTTAGTACCTTCCCCCACAACTTCTCTTTCATTACCTCAGCCAGTAACTCCATTTCAGAAGCTAAGTCATCCTTCGTGAGGCACCTTCAAATTGTAGGCCTTTTTTCCTTCACAGTATGATAGTATGATACACGGTATGATACAGAAAGCTGACCCCAGCACTTCGACATCTCTCTGTCAGGCTGGTCCTTTACTTAGTTGTGTAATGGAACCAACAACTTTGAATTTAGTATAACATGTATTTTGTAATATGCTATTTGGTCAGTTCTCCACACATCAGAGCTTCCTGTTATTTAGTGTACTTGAAGTCTCAATATACTATCTCTCCTGGAATAGCTCAAGAGGTAGTCTACTCGCTGTTTCACGCACAGCTTAGTATTAAGCACTGAACAGGCATACTGCCACAGCAGTAAGCTCAAGGTGTATGAATTATGTTTTAAGAAGCATCTGAGAACTGCTCTCATTCGTTATCCTCATCTCACAAATATTTCCCTTGAAGGAAGATAAATAATCTGTCACTACATCTACAAGTTTTGTCTCTCTCAAAGTTTAAATATTGAAAGATACAGTGCTTAAGAGATGGCAGGATCCATTCCCAACATATCCAAGCTTTGGAACCCTGACTTTCCAGATCCTTCTCATTCCGGGATCGTATCCCCGGATGTACGTTACTTTGCCAATTCTGGACTTTGCAGAGCGTACGAGGATACAAAGACTGTAAGAAATGGTTCTGAAGTGCTAGGGAGCCAAGTCACATTATTCCTTACACACAGTTTGGGGCGGTGAGGGATGCTGCTGGGGCAGGATGGGACACTTACTTAAGCAACAGCACAGCAGTCACAACACATCTAGCCAGCTAACAAAAACATGTGACAGAAGTCAGGATGTATTAAGACTACTTTAGGACATAATTGCTGTACAGTGTTCTAACACCACTTCCACAAATTTGGTGTAAAGACATCTCAAACCTGCATCAGAATTCAGAAGTAACCTTCTTCTAATTTTAGAACAGATTAAAAAAGCTCGTTTTCTTTCTTAGATCAAGCAAATGACAGATTGTAAAAACTTGTCTCAAAGCCAAAGGAAATAAAAAAACCTGCACTGTCATACGATCGAAAGCCAAAGCTTTCTGTCAGGCATCAAGAACTCAGCCTGCTTCTGGAAGGAGAAGCCACAGAGACAGAAGTCTGCTGCCATCAGTCTGTATCTGTGTAAACCAGAACATCTCACCAAACCGTAATTTCTTTAATTTTTTTGCTGAGAAGTCAAACTCATTCTGGTTCAACGTCAGATGACAGTCTGCATCAGCATTTAAGCGGAGCGTCTCACTGTCCTTCTAGTTGATGGTGCCCAGCATCTACAGGAATGCCATGCACTTAGTAGGCAAAACCACTTGCAATCTGTCAAACAGTTACAACCAGTAGACACTATCATTGTGGTTTTCTAAGTCTACAGCTATCACCGTTGTCTTCTAAGTCCACGGGAAAAACACCCAAGCGTTTTGTGTCGTAACAATCGGAGGTACTATTAGATCCAAGCGTGAATTAGATCTCACGCTTTGTTCCTAACTTCATCTCCATCCCCAAAAGTCTATTTTGTTGCACCAGAATCCTCATCAGAAACACTAACAAGCTCAAAACCCGAAGCAACAGGTAACTTTACCAATACCGCATCTATCTTGTTTTCCCTCTTGCTGTTTTTACGGCGTTCTTGTTGTGGATTGTTGGACAAAGATTGCAAATGGCTTTACATACAGGGATCATACAGCAGATCTAGAGCTACAGACACAGTAAACGGTACAACGTGAATAATAACATGACTAAAAACAATTCAACAGTTTACAAATGACTTAGTATGCGGCACAGAAAGCCTTGTCAGAAAAAGCAATAAAGAGCCAACATGTCAAAACAGTCACTATTCTTACCAACTGGATAACCATCCAAAGAAAATTGCATGGAAAAGAAAAAGCCCATTTTAGAACTTAATACAGTTGTTCACGTTCCATCACAATCAGAAGACAGCATAATTAACTATTAGCATATTATTTGAGAATCAAAACTTCCAGCCAGGGAAACTGACTGCTTCATACTACTTTGGGCATATCTCAGTCAACTATGAGTTTTAAAATGAGAAATGAAAGAGACAAGCAACACCCGCTAGTAAGTTAATACTTGTTACCAGTTCAGGAATTTGTCCTTCCACTGCTATGCTGGTGATGTTGAAAGCCCTCAATACTTACCACCCCACTGGAAGACCTGGTCTTCAACTCTAACTTGACCATTCCAAATCCTGAAAATAAAACAGCACACAGCACCGGTTTAACCGAAAGATACAAACAAGGCTTATTTCCAACATACCCGAAGTATGCCAGGTAGGGTACGCCGACCTTAAACAGCCTATTTTCATGTTTAAACAGTTACTGATCGTACCGAGGGTTAGGAGGATTACGGGAAGAATGACTTAAGGAACTCTGACGACTCAGAGTAAGTTGCCTCATAATTTACAGTCACAACAGACACCGGCCATCAAGTACCTCTGCCTTCCGTAGCCACCTGCAGTCTGAGTTAACCATCTCTTCTGATTCACTTAACATTTTATTTCTCATTACAGGGCAGGAATTTTTTCTTCTCCTCTATTCCAAAAAACATATATTTCAACTTACTTCAGTCAGTGCCATATACAGAAGTACTACTGCTTTCTTCCTTTTCTGTCTGCTCTGAATCTAGGGAAATATCCAGGCCTTGCACTAAGTAGAAAAGCTTCAAGTGACCGACACTAAAGCAGGGAACTTGAGTTGATTTTCAGCAAAGCCTGAACTCCATGGCAGGAGAGACCAGACCACAGTGCATTTTAGTTTTACGGAGAATATGGATTTGGGATACGAATCAAATCTTTATTGCACACAAAATCAGAATTTAAAAAATCAACACTTTCTAGGTACTGTTTCCAGAAAAGGGACAAATGCAAATGCTGTGAAAAATATCTGCACTCCAGCTTTAACAATAGTCTATTCTGATTAACCTAAAGATCCACTCTTCCTCAGGAACCTGTTTATTGCCACATATGGTCTCCTGCAGCAATCTCTATCAGTATCCCTGATTTAATGACTCTAAACAGAAAAATCAGAAGGTAGAAGAAGGGCGCAGCATTTTTCAGAGACTCTTCTGGACTGCGCATTAAGGTCAAACTTGTAACCTTCCCCTCAAATTCTTTGCCACTGCATTACTATCGTAACACGTGTCCAAAGTTCAGCATCAGAAGGGGCTAGATGCTCCGGGGCTCTAATGATTTTCTGCCATAAGGTATTAAGGAATCTCTGAGGTGCTCACGTTCTTACAAACATTTTCAAGATGCCTACGGAAAAAATATGAAAGGTGATCAAACCATCCTCATCTTACTTACCATATCCCTTGTTGAAAACGTCTCTGGCAGACTTTCCCAAGTCACTGTATGATGGTGGGACAGCCATTGGATCTGAAACATACAGGAAGCTGTAAGAATCTTAGCTGTAACGGCATAAAGTCTAAACCACAGCCAAAGCATTAATAAATGTCAATGATTAGTAGTCTCTGAGTACGTCACCGATACAGAACTGCCAGATCTTCGACGAATGCTCATCAACGTCATCCTCACCTCATTGTTGCTTCGTCTAAAACAGGCTACCATTCAAAGAATTTATGAAAGCCAATCCATTATTTAGAATCAATGAACCCCAGCTATTACATTCAACGATGTATGCAGGCCTCACAGTCTTCCACTGGAAAAAGAAGTCACAGGAGCCTTACTGCTGTTCTGGTAACGAGGAAACATTGCTTTTGTGACAGGACCCATCGTGACAGGGTCTCCGAGCGGCAAACTACGTAAACACTTAACAGTCCCAAAACAAAACAGGTCTCACTTCCAGCTGCACTTGTGATTTCATAGAAAGCTTTTTAGGAGATGTGAAGAATATAAAAGTAATCTCTGCATACCGTCCAGTAGCCATTGGTTAGTATTTCTGCACTGCGCACACAGAGCAATAAAAACTAAATTTGATAACAGAGGTACACTTCCTAATACTGTTACAACTACATCGGAGCTCAAAAGGATGGGCATGTAATATTGCAGTGTAGATGACACACTTTATTAGTTAAACTTGAATCACCCGGCTGCAATGGCAACAGCTGCCGAAAAACAGTGTGAAGCGGGAAAAGAAGCACAAGAATAAGCGCATCGGTCTGTGGAATAAGCGTAAAATAACAAAACCAACCAACCTCCCCGCCCTAAACACCCCACCCCCCGCAAAAGAAACCTCGAACGAGAAACGAAAATAACCACGAAGCCGGTTTCACGTTTCCGGACGGATGTGGCGGAGCCTCGCCCACGACCACCACCACGCAGCGCCCGGAGGGGCGGCGGCTGCGCGGCCCCGGGAGCGCGAGCACCCCCCCCGCCCCGGCACTGCCCGCGTTACGCAACGGGTAACGGAGCGGGCGCGCTCCGGCGCCTCTTCCTCTCCCTGTCAAAATGCCGACGCCGTGGGAAAAATCAGTCGCAGCCGTCCCACAAGTTCGTGCCTCCCTGCCGAGAAACCGAAACGGCTGGCAAGTCCCCCGGCCACTCGGTCGCACGGACAGAACGGGCTCGCGTCCCGGGGCTGCCCCTTCGGCAACCCGTGGGCCTGAAGACGAGGAGTCGCCGCCGGAGCGAGCGGCCGACGCCCCCTCGGGCTTCTGGGCCAGCTCCGCCGCGGCGAGGTGACTCGGGGGACGCCCGCCTCGGCCTCGGCGAGGCCCAGAAGACAGCACCGAGCTCCAGCCGGACGGCGCCGCAAGACCCGACCCCACCCGGCCCAGCTCGGCCCCGGCCGCGGCCCCGCCGCTACCTGCCGCCCGCGCTGGCTCCCGTACGGTTCTCGGCGCCCCCACGTCCGCATGCGCGGCGCCACCGCTGCGCACGCGCCCCGGCTCCGGCCCCGCCCACCCGGGCCGGCTGCCGCCGCGCGGCCCCGCTCCGCCCGGCGCGCAGCCACGGCCCGGCGGCGTCTCGGGAGCGCGCGGAGGAGCGCGCTTCGGCCTCCTGCCGGTGTGGCAAAAGGCGACCCTGCAGCCGCCTCCAGCGTCGGCGGCCGGTACAAAGTTGTGCTTCGCGGGGCACGGAGGAGGCCCGCGCTCATGGAGCTGCAGGGCAACCCTGCCTTACCGGGCCTGTCAAGAGTCAGTATGTGACTGCAGCAGCCACTAAAGGTCGTCTCAAACCCTTCACCTACGT
The DNA here is from genome assembly GCF_015227805.2 of Hirundo rustica. Taxonomy (NCBI): domain Eukaryota; kingdom Metazoa; phylum Chordata; class Aves; order Passeriformes; family Hirundinidae; genus Hirundo; species Hirundo rustica. The sequence continues at coordinate 5,261,116 of NC_053477.1, forward strand.
TATCAACAAACCTCCTGTAACTCATTGTCAGCCCCCTTTGGAACTTCTGCAGAAACTCCTTAGGGCCACTATAGCCCTGAATCAAAGGAAGGAGATGGGCCCACGCAATCACAACGTAAGACTGCAACTGGGACAAACCCAAACGCTGACAGAATGGTGCAGTCGGTATAGTTTATAAGGCCCAGCTGTTATTCTGCACATAAATGAGGCTGTCTGTGCACCCAAGCGAGAGCATAGTACGTGCCCAATTACAAAGATTCCGTGACAAGGTTCACAGCTATGGCCTCCCGTGATTAGCACACATCTTGCAGTCTTGTACAAATCTGGAAGAAAAGCCAGTCAACTGAGATATAGGGAGTGGGGAGAGAAAGAAGAGGAAAAAAAAGTCCACCCGCAATGTATATTTGTGTAATTCACAAAAAACAAGCAAGCTCTCTGAAGAAGCCTTTGTTTTTTTTTCCTTTCTCTTTTCATACAGAATTCACAGTATTACAGAGAGAGCCTGCAAGGCCAACAAATTCCATCTCAAGGCCCAAGACAAAGTAGGCTTGTGGGTGACCTGTTGAAGACGATGGAGAACGCATCAGTGTAATGCTGCGTGCTGCCCAGGAAACGTTTGTAAACACGGTAAATGTGTTACTGTTTTTTGATCTTCTAATAATACAGCTAATAAAACAGTAATCAAACACATCCACGATGGACTATTCAATTTGTTTATTCCTACTGACTACCGAAGAAAATACTAAATATATCAGCTACATATATTTTTACAATGAGGCATCAAAATACTTCAGATAGTACCGAGTTAACTTCTAGTTTCCTTACATACTACTGCATGCATTAGCACCGGGGAACATTCCCAGAAAATAATTAAAACTCCTAACAAGAGAAATGGAAGAAAACAAATGGATAAGTAAGACCATCAGCCTATAATCTCCCTTACTAAGATTGATCAACTTTTCTTGTATAAGAACAAGTTAAAAATGTAGTTTTTCTGCAGGCTTAAGTGAGATAAAAATAAGAAACAGTATTATGTCTCTTGCATGATTCAAGTCAGGTTAAGTATTCTGACTATACAAAATCCTCTCTGCCCTCATAGAAGCCAAAAGAGAACCCGAGCATTAAGAAACCAAGAGAAGTCTTATATAGGTAGCAATAGTCAATTTGACCATGTACAAAAGTCTCATCTTTTCAAGCTTGCAGTTCTGTAATACGGTTGCCTTACTGCAACAAGGTATTCAAATACAGTAGCAGCAATACATTCCATGCTCATGCTCTGTAACACATGGAAGCTCGTAGCTTACTACTTTGAAAAGTTTTAAGTTAACCAACACAATCCCTGTCCAAATAGTAGCAACTAGTAATGCATTCTTGAGGAGACCTTGTCTCACATCCAAATTCCTCATTACCTTTCCCAACAATTAAAGGGGAGGTATGAAGTAAGATTTGAGAGCTTTGCATATAAAAAAGGGCAGGTTGAATCTACAGGAGCGGTAGCAGTGCATCAATTAATCAGACCAAACTGAACAAAACCCAGAGCACTGCAATCAACAGTACTACAACACACCTAGTAATAAAATTCACAGGCCACATGCAACAGGAGAATGGCTACCTTAGGCCATATTGAAAGATTTTAGAAGTAAATACACAGGAACTCATCATGAGCTTCAGCACTTCACCAAGACACTTAACACAGGTATGCGGAGATACAGACAGTACTTGAAAATATTACTTTAGGAGTACTTCATGATATAGCCCGCTTTTTCATTCTGGTATCTACATAAGTACAAGACAAAAAGACACGCCGGATGCCCCGTGCCCGGAAACGTTCACGGTCAGATAGGACTGGGCTATAAGTAATCTTCTCTAGTCAAAGATTGGCCCTGCTCATGGCAGGAAAACTGGACTGCATGATATTTAGGGGTCCCTACCAACCCAAATTATTCTGTGACTATATGAAAATGAAATCTGACAGGGTTTATCTTCACGACACATCCAGTTCGAGTGCCATGAACTTGCTTTAAACATCAGTAATATGCATTTTTTCAAGTAACATCCAAAGTAAGACTATGCACTTTCACTTGTTCATCAGAAGCTATGAAAACATCTCTCTAAGCTACAAACCTAGACAAGCACTTAGTTATTCACTCCGATCCTTTGGCTCTCGGTATTTCCACTGGATATAGTCAAAGATGTCTTTTTCACATTCTACTGGCAGGGCCTCTCCAGCAACTCCTGCAAGCAAATTACACAGGCTATTTGAAAGGTGGGAAGTCTGTACCATTCAGAAATGCAAAATGCATTGCAAAGACAAAACTGCTGTAGGTAAAAGACCCAAAAAACCCATCTAGAATGACCTCCCCGCCCTCTGCGAAATTTTCATAGCGTTTATATTCCGATTCTTATCGGTGTCAAAGGAAATAAGGTAATGAATTAACTTTGGGGCCATGTGGTTATGCAGTTAAAAAAACTTATAACTGTGTGTGGGTATGTATACCCACAGCTCTCCTCCAAAGCAAAGCAACTGAAGGACGTGACATACCCTGTGAAGAGAGTAGGGAACCAAACAGTGCTGTGCATGGCACCGAGAGAAATCTTTAAATCAGTAAGACTTTAATTAGATTAGGAGGCCCAAAGAGGTAACTGTGCCACAGAGCTGCCTCTATGTAAGCAGGCTGCCCCTTCTTGCTGTACTGGTGCCCAATACCAAAAAGGACAAATTTCACAAACTACAGCATTTATCAGAAGTATTTCCAAAACACTGCAAACAATCGAAGGAGATCAAACAAAGTGCGTAACTAGAAAGAATACTTTGCGCAAAGGCCCAGACTGACCGGTAATACCCAAGCGGCGGATTGTATATTCATTGATTGTGAAGCCCATTTCCAGAGCATGAGTTCTCATGTTCTTATTGAATATATCACTTCCTGTGAAATACAGTACACCACAGTAATACTGATCTTTCGGGATAAGCCTAGAATAAAAAGTAGAAGCGAAAACTTAGAACAAATACGTAACAAGTAACAAGCCCCTTAAAATTCAGTCATTCGTACACTCGTAGGCTTCCTTTGTATTTATGTGCCTACATTCTGCAGCTCTGTACATTTAATTTTCCCACAAGCCAGATGCAATAGTGAAAGAACTGCATATGGAAGAAAGGTTCAGCATATCTACCCTTACCCAGAAGTTACTGGTGTTCAGCCGCTACCTGGTTATGGTGCTTGCGCTCCTGCCAAGAATCTATGTCAAAGCAGGATGATGAAATAGGACACAATTCTGAATCTGAATAGAATATCATGATTTGAAACACAACATTATTGCTAAGAACCTGTTGTAATTACTGGCAGCTGTCCAGTGGCTGCCACACCGCAAAAGCATCAGAAATCTAGGAAATGTCACGTTCTGAACACGGAAGTAGACATTTGAATGCAAAAGTTGATGCAAATGCCTTTTCTGCAGCAGACAGCTAAACTAGGGGTACGGGCGGGGAGTTTTGACGCGTGTACCGGATATCGATTCTCCGATGTGGATAGGCCGTTCCGTCTTCTTTATCTGGCAGCTGACAGACACCCTGTGAGGCAGTAAGGCAAGCGAGAAATTCAAATGATATCAAACAGATTTAAGAACCATCTTTACCTCCCCAGCCCTAAACAACCTCTAAATAATCCTCAGTCACCCTGGCAAGCTAAGTTAAATCCCTGCTGAACTGAATAAATATTTTACCGGAATAGCCAGATATCAGAATACAGTGATGGTTTATTTTACACCGTTATGAGAACCGTTGTTCAATGTAGCACGTAACGGCTTCTTAAATTTTTAGTGCACCAGGAAGCATTACAGGATCCTCATTTCCCTGTCCTAATTATTAACAGGCTTTTCAGTATGCACGAATATCAGCAGGTTAAGAAAAGAAAAAAAGCCCTGCACTGTCAGCATGGGATCTAAAACAATTACATTCTTGTAATTCATTACTTGCTTTCGGCATCCTCCATAATCCCTCTTATATCCTGTCTAGTAGCTTATCCACTAAATCAGCAAAACTGACACAAAAGGAGACGAAAGTCTATTATGTACTGGGCAAAATCAGGTAAACAGTGCCAAGATCAAAGCTATCCGAAGTACCCAAAGTTTCCGTGATCCTGAGGACACAGTTACAGAAGCGGTCACTGGTGCAACCGAAGAAGCGATGTTGTGCTGAGGCGCCAGGAAACATCCAGCAATATAGACACAATTGACATTATGCGATGAAGGTTATGTCAGCAGGGTGCAGAACTACACAAATATCTGTACGCTTTCTAATACTAAAATCTTACTATAAGGTATTCCCCAAGAGCTAATTGCAGGAAGTTCTTCTGAGCTGCAAGTGGGAGAATTAAAAAAAGCAAACACACATCACCCCCACTCCCAATTCCAGCAGTCTGAGCAATACATCTCGTATTCATCCTAGCTTCTGTCTGGAAAAGTAATCCCCCCACAACATCCTTCACCACTAAAAAAGCTCTTACCATGAATTTTGTGTCACCTTTAGACAGCATATCTGTGACGAAGTGGACTTTTTCCAGCTGTTCTACAACCTGACGCAGAAGTTTTGGCTAGGAACAACGATAACAAAGACGAAGAAATTACTTCACAAATAACAAGAATATCTTACCTATTTACTAGACAGAGGCTCCTATAAGTACAGGACATCATCATAATTATACGCACTATTCTTCAGGAAACTTGACCCAAACAGAAAAAAATGTAACGATAATGCCGGGAAAAAGCGAATAAAATTACAGTCGTGCAACATAAAAACAATTTCCACCAATACCCCCCGCGCGAGATTTCCTTTAGTTGGAAATGCCAAACATAATTTGGCTTTTTAACAATGAATCTATAGAAGGAACACAACAAAAAACCCACTGTCATAAATACTACTTCTGAGTTAGTCCCAAAAGATTACAAGGGCGGCAGGACAATTTCCTATCATCTCAATGATTATGGCTACATAAAGAGATACTCAGTCTACCTTTAATCCAGCTAGCTTTACAGTTCTGCATTATAAAAGCACATGAATTCAAGGGGGTGGGGGAATATGTGTGACAGGAAGAAGAAAGACAGAAGGGTAAAAAATAAGCATATTGACTAGTTCTGCAAGGGAAACGTAATACGTGGACCTGAGAAGTAATTGTAACTCTTCAAAATAAACACGGTGATCCAAAAGAAAAGCTTAACATTACGGTACATATAAACCCACAAAAAGCTGCAATACAAGTCTGAGACTATATGCAATGTACAGTACTGATCCACAGCACTGAGAAACACACCTGTTTGCATGATTCAGATGTGAAACTGGGATGGGTTAGGAGAACATCCATATCGCCGCTCGACTCCGCACCTAGGCAAGAAAGAAGCAAAGAAAAATCCTTCTGCGTGTGGTAAAGTATACTAATGTCAGTGAACGTACGATTTTCCTCTTCTTGTAAACGTGCTCTTCTAGCAGAAAATGGTCACTGAGATACTAGCAAAACAAAAAAACCAATCCTAAAGTAAAAGAACCTTGTTCTTTCCTCAAAAAGTTTATATTCCCTATACTTAAGAAAATACCCGAGAATTTCTTGCCTACTCTATAGCAATGAAGCACAAATATTGTTAATGTAAAAGCAAAGCAAATAACTCACATTACAAGAGACTACTCTTTATGGAGGAAGGGTGGAGAAGCAAGGATTTATGTGGGTGTCTCATCACCCAACTATCTAGTCAAGACAATGCTAACAAGAAAGGCCAGGTTCCAGCATAGACTCTGTCAAGAAGAGCAACATACGTAGTAACTTGTCTTGCATCTTATCCCAAAATAACGAGAGCACAGAGTACCGACCTCGCCTAAAACTACCGCAGACTGTAGCGATGTAGTTTGCGTCCAGCTTCTTTATCTCTTTCAGCACAATTTCCTACGTAAAAAGGAAAGAAGCGTGTTTAGAGGCGTCAGTCATTCACTGGCCATCGGTACCTTATTTTCTCAACAAAGAGATTCATACCTGCATTTGCAGCATTTCTTCCCTTGGGATTCTTTTCTCAAAATCTTCGAAGTATCTGCAAATATAAAAATAGAAGTATCTGAAAGAGTGGCAGGGGCAGCAACTTAAAATTTTAGTCAATAAAATGTATATCGGAGGAAAGAATAGTAACTTACATTACCGAGACATCCCAAAAAGCTCCTGACTCTCATCAAACATCTTAGAAAACATCTTGCAAGGTGACAGTATAAACCCACAGCGGTGAGTCTGACAACGCTCAGAACATGATTTCAGTATGTCCACTGTATACAAAGAGCCACGATGAGGTGGGAGAAGTATTACCATATAACCAATTACTTAATATTTACATAGCCCTCTGACAACACAGAAGGCTCCTGACAAAACTCAGCCCTCCAGTGGGCAGGAGGAACAGGTCATCACCCACGGTCAGCGGTGACCTACGTTGGAAGAAGCTAAACGGACGCTCGCAACTCAAATCCAGCTCCAGATATATTTGCCTTCAAGTGTAAAACTCAAGATTGTCAGCATGCTGCTTGACAGTGGATAAAAAGAGGGCAATGAAACACCATTTGGCTTTATGTGGTTCACTCACAGCTTCTGACAAATACAGCTATAGTTCTTCTAGAACCACCACACCGAAGAGGCAGCGTTCGAGACAACAAATACAGAGGGACAAACACACACTCTTCGAGGCGTTCTCGAGTTCAGACACGCAAAGGTCTCGCCTCGTTCACAGCACATAAAAAAAATAGGCCGGGCCACTCTTCTACGCAGATTGTGAAGAAGCAACACCGCAACCTCCCTAAAGTGAATCTCCATGAGTTAACCGAGGAAGTCGCTTGATATTAACTTTCCTCTGAATGGAGACAAAGCCATCCAACCCCAATGAAACAAAAGCTCTAAGTAACTGCTGAAAAGCACGTAGAGCACAGAGCGAAAAGACCCTTACTTGGCATTTGTAACCTTACATTACACCCTGGTGTCTGAAGGAGTCATTAAAAACACCAAGCACTTGTACCCAAGAAAGCTTACTTCAACCCAATTCGCTGGTGATGGGTCAGCTTGTGCTCAATTTTTCTTAGATCTAGAAAAAAAAAATCCAAACCAAATAGTTAATTGAAAACTAAAACTCTTACGGTAAGTTTCCACCAATGCAAAGATGATGCACGAAAAGAATACATAAGGAGAATACAACCTCAGAGGAGAGAATTTCAAACTACCTACGCAACAGCGGATAGGATGATGACAAATGCACAGAGCACTTCCGATAATGACTTAATAGACCACCAAAGAGCCAAATTCCTCGTTACCTTCCACGTAACCTGCACGTACTTTACTTTGGACGTATATGAAATGCCTTAAGCCTGCGTACTAGCTTCAGCAACTTACAGGCCTTCCTCAAAGCCTAGGACATATGTGCTACCACAGTACCACTGTAGAAGGGGCTGCTAGACAGGAAAAAGATGACTGGAGTGTGAACTGAGGCTCCCTATTAACACTTACCTTCTAAAGTCTTAATGCCTTCCTCAACAAACTTCCTAGCAGCAGCAGGACTGCAAAGAGACAAGGCAATCTGGCATCAGGAATAGCAGGAATCTTACAGCACCGCACAGGACATTTGAATTATTTGTAACTCGGTTCTTAAAGGCCAAGAGTGAGGTTGCTTGTGATGCTTGCATCTTTGCAGCATACTCATTTTCAGTTTATGCTTTCGGTCATCAGAGATGCAAAGCTCAGCCTGGACATTTTTTAGCTTTGATGTAACTGTACAGTGATGTATAATTGTAAAAAATTAAATAAATCACACCAAATAGGCAATATTGCTTCAGAGACTAATACCAAATGCATGAGAACATTACAGCAGAGTTCTCACGGGCTTTTTTGTTTGCTTTTGTTTTGTTGCCTGCCTCAAGGCTCTGCTTCTCCTTTTACAACCCCCCGCCCCCCGCAGCGAGGTCAGAGTCTCACTTCCACTTTTGTTGGACTTTCACGATTCCATTCTTGACCCTCATCTCTCTCCTTCCCCTCACAGCTTGCACAAAGGAGCTTCCCACTTCCACCTCTCTACCACAAAGTCCGTAATTTGCGATTCTAAACCCTTTGGTCTCATTCAATCCTGTAATCACGACTACAGTGTGTAAGCGTGGGCGTTACATCATCAGCTTGGGCTCACTTTCTTCATTATGTGCAATCATGCAAACTCTGCTCATAAGTCTATCAAATGAACGGGAGAAGGTAAACAAAAAAAACAACCCTAAAACCACCGCAAGAAACTTACCCAATGCCAGTGACTCGTGTCAGGAGATTAATAGAAGCACTTGTATCATCTTGTCGAATCTACAAAAATAAAACAACGCAACCCAAATCCTTCTTCACTCCATTTGCAATAAACAAATAAACAAAAAGAAACCTTGAGAAGATAAAACAGCTTAGTCAGACTCTAGTTTGGAGGCTCACTATGAGTCACTACAAAACCAAGGCTACCGAGGGTATTATGGCGCATCACAGGAACGCCACACATAACTAGCCCGAAAACCACCCAACTAGCCACGCTAAGGCAAACAGCAGGCCCAAAGCACAAAACTCCACAGCCTTCCAACGACAGAATTCCACTTCTCACAGAAGACCTGCACATGTTGATTATGTTAGCTAAAATATTTTCATAAACGGACAGTTTTGAGGATTTGGTTGAGCTTCTCAATCCTTGATTTCTACTTACCATACACTCTTGTGTTCACCACTCCTAAGACTTTCCAGGGACAACAACGGAAATGTGCAAAGCAAGCAGGCTACTTTGCAAGTTATCAAGAAAAGCAACTATTGAGAAACAGAGAACAAGAGAAAGAAACCCACCTTTTCCAATTTGCGGAGTTTTCCAGTGGATAAGAACTCATCTATCTTTTCAGCTATTTTAGCACCTACTCCATCCTAAACATCGGGGGGGGGGGGGGGGGGGGGGGGGGGGGGGTTTGAGTACAAACAAGTTAACTTCAAAGTCACATAAAGTCATTATATGCGGAAAGCAAGGAAACTCCCTAGAATTCAGAGTCCAGAACAAATTACGGGACACCCAAGACCACAGTAAAATATTAGACCATACAAGAGCACAAGAATTCAAGGGTGCAACATAAAAACGGCATAAACCCTGTAATGCAAGGGCTATATCGTTTCCCCGAAGGTGTAAGTTTGACCAAGGCTTTGATTCTTAGTGCTCCAGATCGCCGAATTAACAAATGAGTAAGAGAGCAAAGGGAAAAGATATTTTTACAGGCAGAGACTCAGATGGGATGCCCAGTTCCAGCTCTGAAACCCCCACAGTGGCCACACCTCGCCCCTGCCCCCGAACTCTGACTCGGGTACCGGAAAGAGGCGCTGGCAGAAGCGGAGCTGCCCCCCACGCTTCCCAGGAACCTCCGGCACCTCGCCCCCTCTCCGGCTGCCCCAGATCGCCCCGCCGGCAGCCCGGGCACGAACACCTACCAACTTCTTGGCTTCAGCCCCGCTCCGTATCTTGCTCGGATACCGAGAAATTACCGAGGCCGCTTTCCTGCGGAACAGTGCCGGTCAGCGCCCGAACGGGCTGGGGTCTCGGGACGGGAGCGCGGCGGGTGGGAGGCGGTACCTGTACGCGTTGTACTTGTGGATGGCCCGGTTCACGTTGCGTTCGTAGTTGGCCAGTTCTGCGGGGAGAACCGCGGTGAGAGCAGCCGGGCCGCGGCCCTTCGCACCCAGGGAACCGACCGAGCGCACACACCTACCGGTGAGGAAGTCGGTGATGCCCTCGTTGGGGCTCTCCTGGGGAGCTTTGCGCTTGCTCATGGCCGGCACCGGCACCGAGCGCCAGCGGGAGCTTTAGGCGGCGGTCGCAGGGCGGCACTTCCGGCAGTGGCGTCACGGCACGTCCGGTCTCGGTGCGCGGGCGGGGCCGCGGGCTCCGGAGGAGATCGGGCGGTCGTCCGTGTCGGTATGCTGCTAAATATCAGTTTAGTCTGCCGGGTCACAGGCCCTCCTCACGGCTCGATGTCATCGTAGCTCTTTTTTGCCCAAGTATCCAAATATCATGGGCTTCAGGTGCCGTCACACGGGTTTCGAATGTTCGTTCTCACCGACCTCTTAGCCCCCCTTTACACGCCTCTTTCCGCGCATAGCACACTCAGGTCTGCCTCATATATTTGAGATTTATTTAATAGTGAATATGTTGCCCCTGTGTTTATGAAAAACTTCATTTCTTTTTCTTTGTTCTCTAGTTTCATGATAACTAGAGGGTCTCCTAGGGTAAGATCCTCCGGTCCATCTCAATTTTCCTTAACATGAGCAAACACTGGTGCCCCTTTTTGATATCCTCCTCTTTGGTTTCCTGGAAAGAGCTACACAGATATTTATTTATTTATTTATTTATTTAACGGCCTGACTACTCAAGTTGTTCTTTGCAGGATAATCCAGGGACAGAGACAGAACTGTCCTGTCTGTAGCAAGTGCTGTGTAGTCCTGCACGATTTGCTACCACAAATGGTAATGAAACAATGGTATCTGCCCATAAGGACAATGGATTGAGGTTTAATAGTTAAATTGGGTTTCATCTGGCCTGACTTTGACAGAAATTCTTCCCTTGACCTCCTGGAAAGATCAAGAGTATAAACTTGTGCCCTCCAGAGGGATGAATGACTGCCAGTGAGTAAGAACACAGCTTTTGTGTCCTAATAGGACATGCCTGTCCTCAGGAGGTTTGCATTGGCTTCACCAGGATCACACTGTAAGAGAACTTGGTGTTGTTTTTGTCTTCCAGCCATCTCCAAGATGCAGAGAAAATTATTAGCCATCTGTGAATTGTGTTATCCCTGGAAAGGGAGCGGTAAGAACGTTCTTTCATTGGCCACGTAAAGAAGATGCTGATAGGAAATTCTGGGGAAAAAGAATGCTCCCTGGTTATCTCCATTCCAGAGCATCATCCTTTCAAAAGGGGGGCCATGCTACTCTTTGAGGCCCTGAGATGCCTATCAAGCTCCATTCCAGATTTGAATAGACTTTGATGAGACTACTTTTGTTACTAAGGCCTGATATGTCAGTTCTGTATTGACAAGGGCACTTTGGTGGAAAGGAATTTGTGTTGGAAAAGGCCAGTTTATCTGCAAGGCTTTGGGGAGGGAGAGGGCGAAATGTTGGAAATTATGAAGGTGTGCCTTTTCCACCGAAGGCAGTTGTGGCAAGGAGGATGTGGCAAGGCAGCAGGATGCAGGAGGACGTGGTGTGAAGTTGAGATGTATGTTTGAAACAGGTTGTGTCATTTTGATCCTGTAGAGCAAGCATCCACGGGAAGCAGGTGGTAAAAGAGAGAAGCGAGAATTAGGCACAGACCTAGAGTCCTGTTCTTTTTGTGGTCTAACCTGAAGGGGCTGAGATCCTGTGCTCCTACTGGAGCACTTCTTGAAAAGCCTCACCTTATTCCCTGGCTTTCAATCACTGTGAGTGGTGGTGATGGGGAGAATGGCTTTGCCTCACCAGCAAGAAAGAATACAAGTAGTTCATGAGCCTGTAGCCTGTGCCATGTGCAGAAGGAACTTGTTTGTCCTCGGACTTGACGTGCAGCCGTCCGGTAAAGAAAAGCGCAAGTCTTAGATGTGAGCCATCCCTCCAGCAGGCCGACTGAAAGCATGAGAGAAGCATCCCTTTGCGTTGAGGCCTAGGCTGGTGTATCCTGTCCACATGAAAGGGTCGTCAGGGAGAGGTTTTGCAAGCTTTGTTTGTGGGCCCATTGTCTTTCGTAGGTGCCTGAAGGCAAGAGAAGAGGGAGGGTTCTGTGGATGTATTTGTAAGAGGCAGAGAACGCTGTTTTCCCTGTTAAGGGAGCGGTAAGCCCGTTCTTTGACAGGGCATGTGAAGAAGATGCCAATCGTAAATGGTGGGGAAAAACCCCCTCTCCCTGATTGTGTCCATTCCAGCGTTGAATCGTTTGAAAAGGGGGGACCATCGTGGTCTTTGAGGCCGTGAGATGGCTGTGAAAGTTAGCTCGTCGGCATTTTCAAATGTGCCTGACTCTTGGGGAGGGTTTTTGGTTTTTTTGGTGGGGTTTTTTTTTGGTTTTTTTTTTTTTTTAGGTTGGTGATTTGTTTGGGGTTGAGTGTCAGAGAAAGCTAGGTCAGCCCTGGAAACGGCAAGCTGCAACATGATGTATTTTTTGCAAGTGGCATCTTGGCTGGTACTAAAGGTGCTATTTTTCGTGTTGTGTGCTCCCCGGCGAGCATGAGCAGCCCTTGTCCGGCCCCGAGCGTCGGCGGGAGGGCAAGAGACGAGCGCGGGGCGGGACGAGCAGCGGGGCCCGGCGTTGCGCTGGCGCCGTCACGTCCGAGGCGCCTCCGCTGCACGCTGCCGGTTGCGTCCCGGCTGGCGGGTGCACGCCTAGGTCCCGAGGAAGTCAGCGAGTGGGCGCGGGCCTGGGGATGTTTTGTGGGCGCCGTGGCCACGTCCCCCCCCAGCGCAGAGGAGGGAGCGAGGAGGGGCCCGTCAGTGGGGCGGGCGGGGGCCAGCGGGCGGGCGGTCCCCCGTGGTGGGTGTGGGGCGGGCGCCGGGCCCCTGTTGCGTGTTGCTGCGGTCGGTGTGGAGGCGTGGGGCCGGAGCTGGGCGGTGGTTGGTGGGCGGAGCGGCTGCCCCGGGCGACCTCGGACGCGTGGTGAGGCCGGCGCCGGCGGGGCCGCTCGTTTGTAAAGCGTGTCTGTCTTTCCCTGTCATTGCGGGGGTTTTCCTTTTGCCTGGGATTGTGAGAGAAACGGTAAAGAGGGCCCCCCAGGTGGTGAAGCGTCCAGGCCCATTTGAAAGAGTTGCAGAGAAAGACAAGTTAGTCAGGATGGCCAAGGAAACATTGTAACTGAGGGGTGAGGGTGGCTGTGCGATTTGCTTGGGAGTGATGAACCGGAGGCCCGTGGCATCCCAATTTGAGGCTGGGGCAGGTGCAGGAGAGGAGGGGTCCTTGTGGCTACGAAGGAAAGGCTGGTGGCCCTTGCTGTGAGGTGCAGGCAAGGATGTGTCCAGGGAAGGAGCAGCAAGTCCCCCGTGCCCCTGCCGTCACCCAGGGAACGGCGGCAGGTGCTAGCAGGTGTAAGGCGTTCTCTTGATGAGGGCTGAGTGCCTCGGTGAGAGCAGAGGCAGGTGTGAGGTGTTAGGATAAGGAGGGGGTGGCTCCTGCCAGGGGTGGTTTAAGAGGGCAACGTCTGGTGACTTTGGTGTGGAGCTTGTGGAGATGAGGAGTTGCTGGTGGGTTTCTGTGGGGCGTCTCATGGAGTCTGGGGGAGCTCCTGGATGCAGAGCACAGGTTCAAGGAGGTGCTAAGGGACAGAGCTTTGTGCCAGGCAGCAGCAGCAGGTGAGTCCGTGTGGGTTTGTCTAGGGAGACTTGTGTCGTTTTCCTTTTCCATTTTGTCTTGTCCATCCCTCCCTGGTCCCCCCATCCAAAAAATGGGGGTTGTCCGGGAAAAGAAAGTTGAAATGGAGGGAAGAACCTTCTTTTCTGTTCTTGTCTGTGTTTCAACTGGGGGAAGTTCCCCTTCCGGTGGGATTTTTAGGGTCTGGACTGAAGGAAAACTTGGGTTTTCCAGAATGTGAAGGGTATAGTGTTGAGAGGGAATCCCTGGGTCGTATTTTAAACGGAAGGGGGAAAGTAGGGTTGTATTAGGGGTTTGAATGGAGGGTAAGGTCCCATTTTCATTTAAGGTCATCTAAGGTTTGAAGTGGGAGGGAAGCCCTGTTTTTGTTCCTTTTAAAGGGTTTGCAGAGAGGTGAAAAACTTCCTTTTTCCCCTCCTTGGAGGGATTTCATTTGAGAAAGACCCCTCCTTTTCTGTTGTTGTTGGGGATGAAGTGGAAGGGGAGAATCCATTTATTTGCCATTGTGTTATTTTAAGAGAAGGGCAACTTGGCTGGCAGAGGCTGGGGTGATTTTTTTAAATTCAAGTTTTTAGATTTTTTTTCTGTTTAACGATCTTTAACAATTGATGGTGCCGTTTTATTTTGTATGTCCATGGCCTACAGTAAGGGATACGGTCTATTGACTTAAGGTTGTATTTCTTAGCGGCAGTACGTTTGTTCCGAGCGGAAGTAAAGCTGGGTATCTGCAGTAAAAGTCAACGGAGGGAGGCGAGCGGCGGACCGAAGCGGCGGTTATCGCTTAGGTCTCCCTTTCAGGTTTGGATCCGGCAGCCTGGAAGCAGCCGCAGGCAGAGAGCGTGGGGACGCCCACGGCGCCGAGACGTCGTTTTCCGTCCAGGCCGGAGTTTGTGGGCTCATCTTCCGAAAGCTAAGTGTCGGGGACGGGGGTGAGGAGAAGAGGAAAAAGGTTTTCAGTGGCAGGAGGCAATTCAAAGCTAGCTTAGGGCAGAGGGCCCTAGAGGGCCAGAGGCCCGGTAAGTAAAGGTAGAGGATTCATCCCGGGCATCAGCAGAGCTTTTGCCGGGCAGGGCATTAGCGTCCCCCATCCGCGTTTTAGGGAGCCGGGCATCGTATGCCTGGTTGGAGTCCACAGGGTTAGGGCGCAGCAGGGAGCGGGCAGCCCACACCGGGATCCCCGTGCCAGGAGCGTCTGCAGTTGTGAGGAGTAGAGTGGAGCAGGAGCACTTGAGAGAGACCCAGTGAGGCTGAGGGAGGGCTTGAGAGGTGAGGGAGTGTCAGGCCAGAGGGCTTGAGAGGTGAGGGAGTGTCAGGCCAGAGAGCAGGAGGTGAAAGTAAGGCGTAGAGGCTAGGATGCAAATTTGAGCACAGTTGTAAGAGCCCTGAGAACTGTCCTGTTTCCCCGAGAGCAGGTGCAGGCAGCCAGGCTGTGGCAGGCCAGCGGCAGAAGAGCCAGGAGGGGCAGGCAGGAAGCGTTAGTGGGGAGCAGGGTCCGCAGGGCCGGGTCTAACCGGGGGTTTCCCGCCCCGGCCCACCCTGGGATCTCCTGTCTCCCCGCAGTCGAGGATGTCTCCTCCCATTCCTCGAGGCGGCGGTTGGTAAGGCTTCGTGCCTTTGCCACCGCCAAGAGCGCGGCTCTGTCAGCCTCTGCCCTGTCTCAGGGCCAAAGTTAGTTAGGCTAGGGAGAAACTGTGGATGACTCGTCCTGCCCGCAGGACAACCTTTGGGACCCTGGATCAGGAGCATCCTCGACTGCTAGCATAGGGCCTTAGAGAAGTAGGGTGAAGCAGGGCACTTGAGAGAGACCCAGCGAGGCTGAGGGAGGGCTCGAGAGGTGAAGGAGCGTCAGGCCAGAGAGCAGGCCATGAATGTAAGGTGTAGAGGCTAGGATGCAAGTTTGAGTGCAGGTGTATGAGCCCTGAGAACAGTCCTGTTTCCCTGAGAGCAGGTGCAGGCAGCCAGGCTGTGTCAGGGCAGTGGCAGAAGCGCTGAGGGGGCAGGCAGTAGGGCTAGGGCTAGGCAGGAAATGAGGAGGGGGGGCAGAGTCGACTGGGTTGGGGTTGAGCGTGGGATGCCCACCCTGGTATCTCTGTCCTGCTGCAATCAGGGATGTCACAGCCCTAGTGGAGGCCAGGGTGGGTGAGTGGGCTTAGCATCCATCATGCCACCAAGACTTTGTCCGTGCAGGTGTCAGGCTGTGAGCGAAGCCAAAGCAAGCCGCCCAAGACTCTGGGCATTGTTAAGAGAGGGGGAGCCCCAGGATCAGTGTTTTTTGGCTGATGTGCTGCCATGTGCATGCTTTAATGTTTGGTTTTCTTTTTTATAGCTGAGGAAGAGACACCAGGCTGGTGACAGCAGGACTTTCCCAGAGGGCGAGGCGGGATTCCTTGGCACCGGATGTGGATGGCGATCCCTGGACCTCCCAGAGCTAAGTGGAGGGCTCAAGCTGCAGAGGGCATGAGAGCAGGGTGCTGGGTTGGGAGTTGCTGGGGGGGGAGGATTATTGAGTCTGGTGTGGCTAGGGAGATGTGCATCATGTGAGCGCTTAGGGCACCTGAAGGGCAAGTGTCATTTTTGCTGGCCATGCTGAGCTGTGGAGGGCAGAGCAGTCCCGGGCACGTGGTGTCTGTCGTGTGTCGCGCACTCTGCGTGTGTCGGGCATCTCATCTTTCACGTCTTTACCCATAGCCCCCCAGGGGTCCTATGGGGAGCCCCGGCATCACTGTTAGCATTTCTGCTGTCTGCCTTCGTGGCCCCAGCAGCTTTGACGGGAGAGCTGGGACTTGGATCTGAATCTTGTGTCCCTTTAGACTCATCCAGTGCGATGTCTTTTGAGGTCTTGTTCTGACCTGTACAGAGAGCCGTGCCCCGCCACGATCCATTTTGGCGGGTTAGCACTTGTTTAGAAGTCCAAGCTAGGTCTGGGCTTGTGACCGCAGGAGTGTCAGGCATCCATCTTTGTGATTCTTGAAATGATTCATCTTGTTAGCATCCTCTTTCTGCAGGGTTCTGTGAGCCTGGCCAGCTCACCTTATTCCTTCCGTTTGTCATCTCATTCTGAGTTCTCTTCTTGCGGAGAGCTTTTTGTTGTTGTGGTGTCCCCTGGTTCGTGGTGTCCTGTGTGATGGATGTTGTGGTGTCTTTGTCCCGGAGCTGCTCTGCCCTGCCGCATGGGTGGGTGTAGGGGTAATAGAAGAAGCCCCTGGGGCCTGAACTGGGTGATGTCAGGTGGAGTTGTGGTGTGGAGGGCATTCATAGGTTGGCAGCACGTGTCTGTCGCCGTCAAGTTCCCGTGCCGCAGTGTGACTTTGTTCCTGTGTGTGTTTCAGATGCGGATGGATTCACTTGATGGCAGAGGGCCCCATCCCAGGTGAGGGGGTGTCCCCAGAAGAGGTGCGTCACCGTTTGGCTTTGCAGGGGTCACGTGCATGGCGAGTATGTGACAGCATTTTTGTTTGTGTTTCCTTTCAGGAACTGAAGCGGGATGTCATCTGTCAAGGTGAAGCGGAGCAGGTGAGCTGTGATTGTTGGAGAGAAGCAGTTGCTATTGCTGAAGTGTCAGTTGCTGGTGTGACTCTAATCCTCCATTACTGTGTTTTTTTAGGAGATGTCACTTTCCACGGAGCTGCCCTCAGCAAGCAGAGGATGGATGCGGTTTGCCTGTCTCCTGAGACCCGTGGGGAGCAGAAGAGGAGTGTGTGATGAAGCCTTGCTATTTTCCATTTGAAGGTGCCATCCAGGTAGGCTTTGGTTAAGAGCCTGGGAGCTGAGGTGAGTCGGGGAGGCAGGGAGGAGGAGCGAGGGTGCAGTCAAGATTGAGCTGTGCCACATCACCTGCCGTCCTCTTAAGCCAGGTCCACCCCGTGACGACGGCAGGGGGCTCGGAGCGCGGCCGAGGCGTGCGGGGCGAGGACGTAGGTATTCTTAGGAGACGGTGAGTGTCCTAATGGTGAGGTTTTGGTCCATGTGCTGCCACGTGCATGCTTTGATGTTTGGTTTTGTTTGTTGTAGCTGAGGAAGAGACACCAGCCCAGTGGGAGCTGAGGTGAGTCGGGGAGGAGGAGCGAGGGTGCAGTCAAGATTGAGCTGTGCCACATCACCTGCTGTCCTCTTAAGCCAGGTCCACCCCGTGACGACGGCAGGGGGCTCGGAGCGCGGCCGAGGCGTGCGGGGCGAGGACGTAGGTATTCTTAGGCGACGGTGAGTGTCCTAATGGTGAGGTTTTGGTCCATGTGCTGCCACGTGCATGCTTTGATGTTTGGTTTTGTTTGTTGTAGCTGAGGAAGAGACACCAGCCCAGTGGGAGCTGAGGTGAGTCGGGGAGGAGGAGCGAGGGTGCAGTCAAGATTGAGCTGTGCCACATCACCTGCTGTCCTCTTAAGCCAGGTCCACCCCATGATGACGGCAGGGGGCTCGGAGCGCGGCCGAGGCGTGCGGGGCGAGGACGTAGGTATTCTTAGGAGACGGTGAGTGTCCTAATGGTGAGGTTTTGGTCCATGTGCTGCCACGTGCATGCTTTGATGTTTGGTTTTGTTTGTTGTAGCTGAGGAAGAGACACCAGCCCAGTGGGAGCTGAGGTGAGTCAGGGAGGAGGAGCGAGGGTGCAGTCAAGATTGAGCTGTGCCACATCACCTGCTGTCCTCTTAAGCCAGGTCCACCCCATGATGACGGCAGGGGGCTCGGAGCGCGGCCGAGGCGTGCGGGGCGAGGACGTAGGTATTCTTAGGAGACGGTGAGTGTCCTAATGGTGAGGTTTTGGTCCATGTGCTGCCACGTGCATGCTTTGATGTTTGGTTTTGTTTGTTGTAGCTGAGGAAGAGACACCAGGCCGGTGGTGGCAGGACTTTCCCAGAGGGCGAGGCGGTGTTCCTTGGCACTGATGCGGATGGTGATCACCGGACCTCCCAGAGCTAAGTGGAGGGCTCGAGGCACAGAGGGGATGAGAGCAGGGTGCTGGGTTGGGAGTTGCTGGGGGGGATTGAGTTCAGTATGGATCTGGAGATGTGCAGGATGTGAGTGCTTAGGGCACATGAAAGGCAAGTGTCATTTCTGATTGTAATGCTGAGACGGGCAGAGCAGTCCCGGGCACGTGGTGTCTGTTGTCCACTCTGTGTGTGTCAGGCATCTCATCTTTCACGTCTTTTCCCATAGGTCCTCAAGGGGCCTGTGGGGAACCCTGGGATCACTGTTAGCATTTCTGATGTCTGCCTTCCTGGCTCCAGTGGCTTTGACTGGAGAGCTGGGACTTAGATCTGAACCTCATCTCTGTTCAGAGTCATCCAGTGCGATGTCTTTTGTGGTCTTGTTCTGAGCTGTACAGACAGCCGTGCCCCGCCACGATCCATTTTGGCGGATTAGGACTTGTTTAGAAGTCCAAGCTAGGTCTTGGCTTGTGAGCGGAGGAGCGTCGGGCATCCATCTTTGTGATTCTTGAAGTGATTCATCTTGTTAGCATCCTCTTCTTGTAGGGTTCTGTGAGCCTGGCCAGCTCACCTTGTTTCTTCCGTTTGTCATCTCATTCTGCGTTCTCTCGGTCCTCCCGGTCGTTCTTCTTGCGGAGAGCTTTTTGTTGTTGTGGCGTCCCCTGGTTTGTGGTGTCCGATGTGACGGGTGTTGGTGTGGCTTTGTCCCGGAGCTGCTCTGTCCTGCCGCATGGGTGGGTGTAGGGGTAATAGAAGAAGCCCCTGGGGCCTGAACTGGGTGATGTCAGGTGGAGTTGTGGTGTGGAGGGCATTCATAGGTTGGCAGCACGTGTCTGTCGCTGTCAAGTTCCCGTGCCGCAGTGTGACTTTGTTCCTGTGTGTGTTTCAGATGCGGATGCATTCACTTGATTGCAGAGGGCCCCATCCCAGGTGAGGGGGTGTCCCCAGAAGAGGTGCGTCACCGTTTGGCTTTGCAGGGGTCACGTGCATGGCGAGTATGTGACAGCATTTTTGTTTGTGTTTCCTTTCAGGAACTGAAGCGGGATGTCATCTGTCAAGGTGAAGCGGAGCAGGTGAGCTGTGATTGTTGGAGAGAAGCAGTTGCTATTGCTGAAGTGTCAGTTGCTGGTGTGACTCTAATCCTCCATTACTGTGTTTTTTAGGAGATGTCACTTTCCACGGAGCTGCCCTCAGCAAGCAGAGGATGGATGCGGTTTGCCTGTCTCCTGAGACCTGTGGGGAGCAGAAGAGGAGTGTGTGATGAAGCCTTGCTATTTTCCATTTGAAGGTGCCATCCAGGTAGGCTTTGGTTAAGAGCCTGGGAGCTGAGGTGAGTCGGGGAGGCAGGGAGGAGGAGCGAGGGTGCAGTCAAGATTGAGCTGTGCCACATCACCTGCTGTCCTCTTAAGCCAGGTCTACCCCATGATGACGGCAGGGGGCTCGGAGCGCGGCCGAGGCGTGCGGGGCGAGGACGTAGGTATTCTTAGGAGACGGTGAGTGTCCTAATGGTGAGCTTTTGGTCCATGTGCTGCCACGTGCATGCTTTGATGTTTGGTTTTGTTTGTTGTAGCTGAGGAAGAGACACCAGGCCGGTGGTGGCAGGACTTTCCCAGAGGGCGAGGCGGTGTTCCTTGGCACTGATGCGGATGGTGATCACCGGACCTCCCAGAGCTAAGTGGAGGGCTCGAGGCACAGAGGGGATGAGAGCAGGGTGCTGGGTTGGGAGTTGCTGGGGGGGATTGAGTTCAGTATGGATCTGGAGATGTGCAGGATGTGAGTGCTTAGGGCACATGAAAGGCAAGTGTCATTTCTGATTGTAATGCTGAGACAGGCAGGGCAGAGCAGTCCCGGGCACGTGGTGTCTGTTGTCCACTCTGTGTGTGTCAGGCATCTCATCTTTCACGTCTTTTCCCATAGGTCCTCAAGGGGCCTGTGGGGAACCCTGGGATCACTGTTAGCATTTCTGATGTCTGCCTTCCTGGCTCCAGTGGCTTTGACTGGAGAGCTGGGACTTAGATCTGAACCTCATCTCTGTTCAGAGTCATCCAGTGCGATGTCTTTTGTGGTCTTGTTCTGAGCTGTACAGACAGCCGTGCCCCGCCACGATCCATTTTGACGGATTAGGACTTGTTTAGAAGTCCAAGCTAGGTCTTGGCTTGTGAGCGGAGGAGCGTCGGGCATCCATCTTTGTGATTCTTGAAGTGATTCATCTTGTTAGCATCCTCTTCTTGTAGGGTTCTGTGAGCCTGGCCAGCTCACCTTGTTTCTTCCGTTTGTCATCTCATTCTGCGTTCTCTCGGTCCTCCCGGTCGTTCTTCTTGCGGAGAGCTTTTTGTTGTTGTGGCGTCCCCTGGTTTGTGGTGTCCGATGTGACGGGTGTTGGTGTGGCTTTGTCCCGGAGCTGCTCTGTCCTGCCGCATGGGTGGGTGTAGGGGTAATAGAAGAAGCCCCTGGGGCCTGAACTGGGTGATGTCAGGTGGAGTTGTGGTGTGGAGGGCATTCGTCGGTTGGCAGCACGTGTCTGTCGCTGTCAAATTCCCGTGCTGCAGCGTGACTATTTTCCTGACTTTGTTTCAGATGCAGATGGATTCAATCCGTGGCAGAGTGCCTCATCCTGGGTGAGGGGGTTCCTCTGTGAAGGTGTAAGTCACTGTCTTAGCTGGGGTAGTGTAAATAATGACTGTGTAAGAGTTCTTTTTTTCTCTTTACTTTCAGGAAGTGATGGTAGATGTCAGCTCTCAAGGTGAAGTGGAGCAGGTGAACTGTGATTGTTGGAGAGAAGCAGTTGCTATTGCTGAAGTCTTACTTGATCATGCATGTCTAAGCATCCCCTTTTGTGTTTTATGGGGTCTGCTTGCATGACACCATTCTGTCACAAACCAGGTGCTGGTTTCTGTTTGGAATTTTAGCTGGCTGCCATCCCTTTGCTGGCCCATGGCCTTAGACAGAAGCAGTGTCCCTTCTCCATGGGCATGCCGATTCACCCTCCCCTGTTCCTGATGTGATTTTGTAGGAGGCATTTGGTACTCCAAGTTAGACATGTAAGTGTTGTCTCTGCCAGCTTTTGCCAGCCCTGTAAGCCTGCTTCCCTTCCCTTTCTGCAGCATGTGTCTGTCCTGGTCTTAGAATTTGTGCATGCTTTGCAACGGAATGTTTCATTTAGCATCAATCATGGACATTGCTGAGCAATTGTGTCTGTGTCTTCTTTCATTCATGAACTCTTCACCACTCGATGGGGACTCTCCCAGACATTTTATGATTGAAATCCGTTCACCCGTGAGTGAAGAACACAAAGGGCAAGAGGTTTTCTGCCTGTCCTGTTTTTTTTAAGGTGTAGGTGAAATCTAAGCTCCAGTACCCTCTGCCGTGCAGCTCCTTTGGCCTATCCCACGGTCCATGAAGTAAGCACGTATAAAAGCTGGGCCAAGTTTCCCTGCACAGTTTTAGTTTGTCTGTTGCAGCCCTGAGCAGGTGTCTAAAATAAGTAAAAACCCCCTGGTGCCTCCGTCTCCCCCCTAGGCAGGGATGCAGGGGCAGCAGCACCCCTGAAACGATGTCCCAAACAGAGAGCCTTCCCAGGCCCTTGGAGAAGAGCTGAAGGGGTAAGAAGAGAGGGCAGGAAAGCCTTGGTACCTTCCGTGAGAGCGCCTGTGTCCCTGTGCCCTGCAAAAGCAGCAAGGGCCAGCATCCCTGTGATTTTGAGATGAGGCCAAGGGAAACGTGCGGCACCGTGGGTTCTTTGTGTAGTCGGTCGTTTTCCCGTTTCCCCATTGGTCCCTTTTGGATCCTTGCTCCGATTGGTCGTTTTGAAATTCATTCACCCCATTGGTGTGAGTGTCAAAGCCACCTCGTTCCCTGTGAAAGGGGGTTGTGGGAGGTCAGTTGGGCGTGGGTTCCAGAGCGTGCGCCGCCTGAAGAGACCTCGCCGTGAGGAAGCAGCCGAGCCGAGCCGATGGAGCAGCCGTGCCTGTAGGCGCTCGGACAGCCTCGTGGCTGAGTTGCCGCGGCAGCTCTCCTAAAAGAGCGATCACTAGGGTGATCGGTGTCCCTCCGGAGCAGAGGGCGCCTTTATCAAGGCGACCGGCTGCTGCATGGTCGCAGCACTCGAAGAGGCTCCGCAGCCGGGCTGGAGCGGGGAGCGGGCGCGGCCCGTAGGACCAGAACTTTGTGTGAGGCAGCAGCAGCATCGCGGGTGAGTGATCGTGGGTTCGTGGGGAGGGCGTGTTTTCGTTTCGTTTTTCCGGAGGTGCGGCGGTGCGAGCCAGGGTATGGGGGGCGGTCCGTGCGTGTCCTGGCAGCTGTGTGCGCTCCGGGGACAGAGGCTGGGCAGCGGCGGGGCTCCCCGAGCGTGGAGGCGCAGGGCGGGGGGGGCGGGTGTTGGGGAAGGAGCGGGTTCATCGGCGGGAGGCGAGCTCGTCCCTGGAGAGCGTAGGTGTTTGCGGTGGCCCGGTGCTGGCGGTGCCGCGGTAGAGGTGAAGGTGAAGGTACGGGTTGGCCATACCGCATGGCGTCGGGCGGCTTTTCGCGCGCTGGGAAGGGGAGGGGGGGTGGTTTTCCAGTTGCCATTCTAGCGCTAAAGCGCGGCGCCGCGGGGGTGAATATGCGGCGGGAGCTACGGGTTGCCCCGGCCACATGGCACACGGGCGGGGAAGGGGGGGGGGGGGGGGGGGGGGGGGGGCGGGTCTGGCGCCGGCAGTGAGGGTGCCTCTTTGGGGACTGGCGGCGCGGCGGTGCGGCGGCTCGTGTTTGTGTGGTGTTGGCGAGAAGGAAGCGGGGTAGGTCGGTGCCGTGGGTACGTGGTGCCCATGGCTCGTTTCGGGCGGGTTTCCCGGCGCTGGGAAGGGTGGTGGGGGATGGTTTTCCTGTTGCCGCGGTGCGTAGGAAGTGCGGCAAGCCGGCGCTGAATGCTCAGTATGTACGCATGGTGCTCGTGGCTCGTCAGTTCCCCGGCGCTGTGGGGGGGGGCGGCTCTGCCCCCGGGAGTCGCGGTCCCTTTGCGGGGGGCAGGGGAGCCGGGGCCGGCTGTTGTTGTGTGATGCGACGTGGGCCACGGTCTGAACCCGATTACTCTAAATCTGTACTGGGGGGTGATGTGTTGTCATCTTATTCTTACTATGTGGGGTGTTCCTTTAGTCGTAGGGAAAGTTTGTAGCCCACGGGTGCAGTGATCCACTCTAATAAGTAGGTTGTGGTATCTCTGCAGTGCAGGTGTTTCTGTGCAATCCACTCTTTTGTTTTGAAAAGGCCTCCATGCTCTCGGTCTCCCTCCTGGTGTGTGGTTTTTGTCCCTGCTTTTTGGTTTTGTTTTTGGGCTCTGAATCTTCCATCCCTAAGTGCTTTTCCAAGACTGTTATGGCTTACTCTACTTTAGTTTTTCCTTACAGAAAAGTTACCAAGCATAAGCTTATGCTTTCCCTCCTATGCACTGTGACATTCCCAGGTCCTTTCAAAGCCTTGTATTTAGAGACCTGTTGAATACCCAGATCTGAATTTATCTTGCTCCCTGTCACCTCCCATTCCTCCCTTTGTACGCTCCTTGCCCCAAAGGCTCTGAAGCATGTGTGGTTTGTTTCCTAAAATGAGCGCTGGGTCTGTGTTGAGGAGGTGTCCCCAAAATGAGGAAGATGACTCTTCCTGATCCTGACCTTTCTATCTGTTCAATGCATTTTTCACCCATGTTAGCGCTTAAGAGTTTTGCGTATTGAATGGATTCTTTGAGCAGGAAGTCTGCATCTAAGTTGTGCGCTCTTGGTCACGTTTTGTTTTTCCTTACAAACGCAGCTCCATCAACATAAAGTTGACAAGGAGTTAGTAAATCTGGGCTATCTTGTCTCAGATGTGGCTTGAGTTGAGTGTGTAGCAAGCTTCCCTATGTCTTTCAGCTGTTTCAGCCACTTTTTCTGTTCACTTTCCTAGAAATCCCCACTTGTTCCAAACGGATGTTTCCCTCTAAGGATTTTTCCTTTCTTGTAGGTGCCTTTTTTTTTCCCCCCTTTGGCCAGAGGGACACGGGTGACATTGAGTCGGGCCTCCTGATCTCTGCCTCCCCTTTTAGGGGGGATGCTGGCCTGAAGCTGGTGTGGATTCTATCTGCTCTTGGGCTGGGGGGGTAAGGAGAGGTAGCTGCTTTTGTATGGCGCCTATTTTCTCACCCTGCTTCAATGAACTTTAGATTTTTTTGCTTGGCCCCTGTTAACAGCTCTGGATACTATTTAGGCTGAGCTGCCGTGGTGGCCATGGAGGGGTGGGCTAAAGAGGCCTTGATCATCTTGTATTAGTGAGTTTTGACTGCTTGGTTGGTGTGATGTGTGCTACTTCTGCATGGCTTTTTTCTTGAGCGTTGCTTTGAACCTCTCATGCCACGAGCTACTGTGGGAGAGGAAAAAACCTTTAGGCAGCTTTTCCATGCTGTTGGTCTTACCAAGGTTTTCCACCTTTGTCTTTCTGAGAGAGAAAAGGAAAAGGTCAACTTGCAGAAGGAACACCACGGAGTCAGGAGAGTATTCCTAAAGACAGAGGATTTGTTAAAGAACGGGTTGTTCCAGTCTTACCTCCGCATCTCTAAATGCCCTATTTCTGTTAAGTCACGGGCAGGATGTGCATTTGGGCATAGGTTTGGTTTACATTTCTGGGTGCCTTTGAGGGAGGCTATTTGTGGTTGACTACATCCTATTTCTATTATGAGATGCTTGAACAGAGATCAGGAGGAGAAACCCTCTGTGCCCGTGAGGAAGCGGAAAAAAAAAAAGTCTCTGTTCCTTGAGAGGAACAACCCTTTATTTTGCAGCTCTTCCTGTTTAAAAGGTGAGCCTCTTGTACGCTGGTCTATGACTCCTGATTGACAAGCCGCTTGGAAAACTGCTCGGGAGAGGGTGACCCAAGGCAGTTTCCCTGGGTGGCTGTTTTTGTGACCTTTCAATAAATCCACCCAAGAACGGTTCTAAGTGATCTGTAAGATGTGTGAGTCTAAGAGAAAGTCTCGTTCTCCAGAATGGATCTGAGACTACTGTCCGAGAGTGAAATGGACTGAACAGAACCACCTAACTTTTGTCTTTCTGTTCTGTTTTCTAGGAGAGTGAACAGAGGATGCAAGAGGAGCCAAGTGTGCTTTGAGAGTTTCCTTCTGTTTTGTGTCCCAAGCTTTTTTCCTATTCCTTTAGGAGGTGTTAATAAAATTATTCTTTTTCCACACGGACCTTCCCTTCACGGTAAGTGCTCAGACTGCCATTTATTTCCTCTACAACCACCACATTCACTGTTGTTTGTACCCTGTTATTGAAATGAAGCGTTCCCACCGTGTCGTGCCATGCCTAGCTACTGTCTTAGGAAATGATCCCGGAACCCTCAGGTGGCCCAGTGCCTGAAGCGGTCTATTTCTGTTGCTGTTCTTCCCAGGTAAAAGTCCTTGTTGCAACCTTTCCCTTGCCACTGGGGGTTCCCCGTTCCCTTTGCTTTCCTTGCTGTCCTTTCTGTCTGCTCCTTCTCCTGCTCTCTCGTTTCTTTTGCTTTTGGCTGTGTTCTTTTGGTGAGACACGTTTCTCGTCTTCCCTCAGGTCTGGGCTGCCGATCGGGCAGCACGACCTGCTCCTCTGTTCCCCATTCTTTACAAGCTGTCTCCTTTTGGAGGCCCCGCCATAGGCACTAGTGCCATTTCTTGGGGTGGCACGAGGGATTTTACTAGCATCTCGATTCCTTCCTTGTGTGTGAAAGCTTTTCCTTTTGCATTTAGGTGCCCCCTTTTCTCCCCCATTTTTCCAAAGGTGTGTCCTATGCCCAAGGCATACCGTGAATCTGTGGGTGTTGTACCTTGGTCTTGTTTTAAAATCTAAATTGATCCAAATACATGTCATGTCTTCCCCTCTACTATCTCCCTGTCTTCTTTTTCCTTCCCCTACTTTAGAGGATCCCTGTGTGAAGAACTCTCCTGTATGGCAAAGGGGTACCTTGTAGCTCTTCCCTCATTTCTCGTTTGTCTAGGATTCTAAGGAGTCTTTCCATCCCTTTGGGATGGGCTCCCGACAGGGATCGTGGAGGCTTGAAGCTCTTGCACGTTGTCCACTCTAGATCGGTACCATTTGCTAGTACCACGTAGTGTTTTAAGATCCCAGAATCCCTTAAGCATTCTTGAGCCTTTTGGCTTCCCGTGGCCCTAAGGTGATGAGGTGTGTGTGCAGTCCTTTCTCCTTCTCCTGTCACCCTTTGTACCTGGTCTAGGAGTGCTATGGCCAGCGTCTCAGAGACGTATTGTCCATCCCATTTGGACTGCCTCTAAAAGCTTTCACATTGAGTACCAGGCCGCCTGTGTCCTCCCCATTCTTGTGGTCATGCCCCCTAGGCCATTCCCCATTCTGTATTCGTAAGTCAACCCTGCTTCTGAGATTTGGCAGGTTGAACACTTGGTCTGAGGATTGTTTGCCTTTTCACTCTTTTCCTTGTTTTTCACCCTCTAGCGTGCCTCTTGTGGGTTCAGGGAACACTCCTTTTTCTACAGGAATTTCACACGGTGACTCTTTTTCTAGTCATCCTTTAGCCTATCGAAATAAGCCCAGCTGTTTTCTCTCTTTGACTTTTGGAGCTGGGATGGGGAGTTTGCCTGACATTTGCTCAGGACTTATTTTCTTCTCCCCTTCCCCACTGAGGTTTCCAAGACAGGTCCTCCTTTTCCCCTAATTGCAACTGGTTTTCAGATGCTTTAAGGCCTTTTTCTCTCCCAAGAAATGGAGATGGATGCCAGCTTCTCTCCCCTCCTGCTCCTGCCTTGATCTAAAACGGTTTTCCACCTCCTGCAGGATTTGTGCACTCCTTTTAGGGGTGAATCCTTCTAATCGTTCCTCCCAAGCTTGTGTCCATTCATTGGGAGGCTTTGTACAGCCTTGAGAATGGGCTGTCCCTCTTCTCTGCCGTTTGCTCTGCCCTTTGGGGCCCTCCGTGCCAAAGGCAGACCCATCCGTGTTGTCCTTAAAATGCATCTTACAGGTGTACCCCAGCCCAGCAAGCATGTTAGCTAGGCTTTTCACAGACAGGGTGTATGGGTATGGTCCCTCCCACTGTCTCCCGCACCATGATGCTCCTACGTTTTATAGTCTTGTACTAGCCTGAATTTATTTAGTATTTTCTTTCCTGCCACCATGGGGACCTTGTAGGGCCACCTCCACGGTTGTCCTCCTCACTGCTTCAGTAGGTGTGTTGTCACGGTGGCTATCCCTTTCCCGCTTTGTGCGGAGCTAGGATCTCGCCTCCCTCTTCTAGGGGATGTTCCTTCTGGCCTTTGTGTTTCTGAATTTCCCCTGTTCAGCCCTCCTGTGTGGTTTGAGTTCCTTTCCATCCTGTGTGGTCGTTCTCCTCTGTCCCCTTACCTGACCCTCTTTAGGAGGAATTCCTACCCCCTCTTGAACCTATAGGTCCCGCCCAAGGTCACGACCAAGACTCTCATTTTGGTCTGTCTAGGACATCTGTCAAACCCTTCTGTGACTTCACCTCCTCATTTTCTTAAGTGAGGAGCTTTGCAAGGTTTCTCTTCTGGCCCTAGGCGCTCTGCCATTCTGCCGTTCCTTTTGCATGTGCCACTCCCATAGGGAGTTGCTTTCTACTTGATTTCTCTGCAGCTGTGTCTACTACAATTTCAACTTGTTCAGCATGCAGACCGAGCTCCAACTTTTAAGATGGGCGCCTGTCAGCGTTTTATCAGGTCCCCTGATGTGTGGAGCTCACGAAAGCCCTGGTGTTCCTTGCGCTCTCCTTTTCAGTTTTCCTACAGCTTCCTGATCCCTTGTCATTCCCTCCTGCAAAGTCATTTTTGGGCCATCCCACCTCCGACGTCCTACTTCCCCCTAATAGTGCCGTGTTCCGGTCTTTCCCGGTTTGGGAGGGGTAAGCCAAGGTTGTAGGGCCTTTCCTTTTCCCTCTTCCCCCAGGTGGCTTTGTCCCTCGCTCCCTTTTGTGGCTCCTTCCTGGCCCTTCCGCTTTCTGTGCCCACGGCTACCATCCTCCTTGCATTTGTCTTTGTTTTTTCCCTCTTGCCGCCTCCAAGAGACTCCTAGGGCTTCCCTTAGCAAGTAGTCCTTTCTCCTTTGCCTGCCCATCCGCTATTTCAGCTTATTGCTTCCATTTCTGTGGCCAGGATTTGGTCCCCCCAGTGCCTTTTCAAAATGCCTGGCTTTCTGGGCTCTCTGGATCCAAATGAGATTGCTGCTGGAAATGCCTCCAGAGGCTATTGCACCAAGGTGCCAGGGATTCCTTCATTCCCTTGGCTTCCATCCCCACCTACTTGTACGCTCTTCCTGTGGGGAACTTATTCTTGGATCCCCCTTGTCCCTACAATAGTGTCATCCCCCCCGTGTTCCTATCTGGGTGTGTGACGGGTGGCTTCTGGTGCCCTGGGGGACCCATGCCATTTCCTCCCTTTCCCCATGGCACCTTGCAGCTCCTGTGATGAGCTGACCCTCTTTAGCATGACACAGTCTATTTCAACTGCAGTTCTATTTCCCTCTTGTCTGCCTATTTGGGCCCCCCCCCAAGAAATGCATCTATTGGCTTGGCAACACCCCCAGGGCCTTGCACTGGATCCCCTCCCTTTTTCTTACAACTGTGGACTTGTGATGTTCTTAGGGGTGCCTTTCCAAAAGCTAAGCCTCCTGCTGCCCCCCATGTGGACTTCCTTTCGTGGCCAGTTGCGGTTCTACCAGGTGAAGGACTACACGATGAGAGCATCCCACGTGTGCCTACCCTCCTCCTCCTCTGTCCTGGAGCTTCCCAGCTTTTGCTGTTCCCCTGCCCGTTGTTTAGCGTCCCTGCCAGGAGGCAGCAGAAAGGATCGGCTCGTCTCAGTCCCCCTGGCTTCTTCACTACTGTGGTTTCATGCTCAGCACCTCCAGGGGTCTTGGGTGCCACAGCAGGGCCACTGTGCATATGCACGTAGAGCGGGCCCAACCTTTTCCCAGTTCTGCATCCTTCCCATTTGGCTTAGTTCCCTAGCAGCCTCCTTGGTGACTCGTGCTTGTAGCATTTGCTCTAGTGGATTGTGTGGGGGCTATTTTTGACCTTGTCCTCTTCCTTTCTCCCTTCATTTTCCTTACTCCTTCGTGTTGCCTTTCTTACTGAGTGTCAAAGAGCCTTTCTCGAGGCTATTTTTAACTGAGGGCAACACTACTGCAAAAGTGCCCCTTGTCAATTCCAGTCTTACATGTGGTCCTACTCCAACTTGAAAGGTGTGTCTGTGAAATCTTGCTTGCTCCTCTGTCCCCAAGCAGCCTCCAAGCAGCCCATCAGCACGCTCTTAAAGCTTTGGCCGCTGCCCCAGCCAGTGTCTGGGTCCACAGCGCATCCTTGTCTGTCTGCCCTACAGGCCTCCTGTGCTCTCACACCTTCCCAAATGTCACCCCCTGCACCCCGTGAGTTACTCTGGTGTGTGTCGCCTCAGCCACTGCACCTCTGGGGCCCGCTCTATTCTCCGGGTGCCCTGGGCCACCTGCCCCCTAGCATTCCAGCTACAACTGCAGTCCGTCCTCAGCTACAGTGAAGTCTCTGTCCTCCTTACTTTAAAGCCTCATGTGCTGTCCCATCTCCCTAAGTTGCACTGCCTGCACCCCCATCAGCCAGTACAGCTCTGTCACCCACAGGATCCTGAAAGTAGCCTGGGCCACCTGTCCCTAGGCTTCTAGGCACGACCCCCGTTTGTATTTGGGGCACCCTGAAGATAGCCTGGCCCCCCACCCTTAGGGTTTGGCCACCTACTGCACTCACTTCTCCAACACTTGCCTGCACCTTGCCACTTCTCCAGCTGCTCTCCACAAACTCCCCAAAGTATTTCTACAACCTGCTCTCTCAGACTGTGGCCACTTTGATGGGGCTTATGCTAGTATGTAACCTATGTCACTCCCACAGATGCCTTGCTCACATAGTTACCCTGCTGCCCCCCACCCCCCCCCCCCCCCCCCCCCCCCCCCACTTCTGATTTTCACAGCTCCTGGCTGGCCTCCCTGGTCTAGCAGCCCTGAAGGTGTCCCCCCCCTTTGGCTTCCCCCTGGCTCACGGCTAGCCCCTGAACCCTGGAGACGCCTCATGTACACAGTCAGCTTTCGCTTCCTCTCGGTCCTGGCCGGCCCCCTCGCGGAAGTCCGGAAACGCAGTACTAGAGAGTCCTCTCTCGCTTCCGGCATCCAGCTGCTGGTCCCGGTCTCAGACACGCACATTCGCTCGCCTCCGTGCGCGCCACCGCACACTTGCCTGTGTTCCTCTGTGCTGTTCTGCGCTGTCCTCTGCTCTGGGTGTATCTTCTGCCCCCGTGTCCCCAGCTGGTCCAGGTGGGCAAGGAGAGACAATCTCCTTTGGAAATGCCTTTATAAAATGCAGCTCTTTTTGTGAGGCGGGGGGGGGGGGGCTCGGGGCTTCGCTCCTGCTGCTGCCACGGGGTTGGTGCCTTCCTGTCTAGTCGTCTTCTGGGCGCGGCTCACCTCTCACGAGTCCCCAGCTCCAAGAAAATGGGCAAGGAGAGCACAGCTTCTCCTTTTCAATCGCCTTTATTTTCAGCTCTTTTTGGGAGGGGGGATCTCGGAGGGTGGCCCACACCACTGCCACTTTTGCTGCCACCGGTTCTGCTGACTCCTCACGGTCCTTCCTTCCTGTCCACGGTCGTCTCGGCACAGCTCCTTTCTCCAAGTCCCCAGCTCCAAGAAATGGGCAAGGAGAGCACGGCTTCTCCTTTTTAATCGCCTTTATTATCAGCTCTTTTTGGGAGGGGGGAATCTTGGAGGGTGGCCATTCTGCCACCACTTTTGCTGCAGCTGCCGGTTTGCCGCCTCACAGGTTCCCCGCGCCTGCTCCCGGAAATGTCTCACGCACAGCTTTCCCCCCTCGGGCCCGGACCCCTGACCGTACGCCTGAAGATGCCTCACTTAGAGTGAGGCATTTCCTCCCCCCCGCTCCCCCCACTGCCGGCCAGCTCGCCCTACCCCCGGAGGCGCCTTTCCCACAGCTGGGCACCCCCACACCCCCCTTCACTGGTCCCTGCTGCCTGCTGGCATCACGTGCCACCCCCCCCCCCCCCCCCATGCAAATGCCTCACTCAGAGTCATCTCCGTCCCCACCTTTCGTTGCCCCCCACTACTGAAGATGCCTCACACACAGTCCCCCACATCCCTGTTTTGCTGCCTCCCCCTCACGGCTGGCCCCCCAATCCCCGGAGATGCCTCACGCGGTCACCTTTCGCTTCCCCCGATTCCTGGCCACCACCCTCGCGGGAGCACGGAACCACGGTACTACAGAGTCCCCTCTTGCTTCCGGCATCCAGCTCTGCTGGTCCCGCTCTCAGGCACACACACATTCGCTCGTCTCCACGCCTGCCACCGCACACTAGCCAGTGCTCCTCCGGTGTGCTGTCCTCTGCTCCGGGCGTGTCTTCTGCCCCCGAGTCCCCAGCTGGACCAGGTGGGCAAGGAGAGACAATCTCCTTTGGAATTGCCTGTAATAGCAGCTCTTTTTGTGAGGCGGGGACTCGGGGGACTCAGCGCTGCCGCCACCGCCGCTCCCTCGGGGTTGGTGCCTTTCCGTCGGGGGTCGTCTTCTGGGCGCAGCTCACCTCTCACGAGTCCCCAGCTCCATGAAAATGGGCAAGGAGAGCGCAGCTTCTCCTTTTCAATCGCCTTTATTTTCAGCTCTTTTTGGGAGGGGGGATCTCGGAGGGTGGCCCACACCGCTGCCACCGGTTCTGCTGGCTCCTCACGGTTCTTCCTTCCTGTCCACGGTCATCTCACGGGCACAGCTCCCTTCTCCAAGTCCCCAGCTCCAAGAAATGGGCAAGGAGAGCACGGCTTCTCCTTTTTAATCGCCTTTATTATCAGCTCTTTTTGGGAGGGGGGAATCTTGGAGGGTGGCCATTCTGCCACCGATTCTGCTGCAGCTGCCAGTTTGCCACCTCACAGGTTCGCCCCGCCCTGCACATGCTCCCGGATATGTCTCACACACAGCTTCCCACCCTCGGCCCCGGACCCCTCACCGTACGCCTGAAGACGCCTCACTCACAGTGAGGCATTTCCCGTTTCCCCCCTGCCGGCCGGCTCGCCCTACCCCCGGATGTGCCTCTCCCACAGCCGGGCCCCCCCTGCCCCCCTTCACTGTCACCTAACCCTATTCCCGGAGACGGCTCACGCACACAGTCACCTTCTGCTGCCCCTGATTCCCGGCCACCACCCTCGCAGGAGCACGGAACCGCAGTACTACAGAGTCCGCTCTCGCTTCCGGCATCCAGCTCTGCTGGTCCCGGTCTCAGACACACACACATTCGCTCGTCTCCACGCCTGCCACCGCACACTCGCCAGTGCTCCTCCTGTGTGCTGTCCTCTGCTCCGGGCGTGTCTTCTGCCCCCGAGTCCCCAGCTGGACCAGGTGGGCAAGGAGAGACAATCTCCTTTGGAATTGCCTGTAATAGCAGCTCTTTTTGTGAGGCGGGGACTCGGGGGACTCAGCGCTGCCGCCACCGCCGCTCCCTCGGGGTTGGTGCCTTTCCGTCGGGGGTCGTCTTCTGGGCGCAGCTCACCTCTCACGAGTCCCCAGCTCCATGAAAATGGGCAAGGAGAGCGAGGCTTCTCCTTTTCAATCGCCTTTATTTTCAGCTCTTTTTGGGAGGGGGGATCTCGGGGGGGGTGGCCCACACCGCTGCCACTTTTGCTGCCACCGGTTCTGCTGGCTCCTCACGGTTCTTCCTTCCTGTCCACGGTCATCTCACGGGCACAGCTCCCTTCTCCAAGTCCCCAGCTCCAAGAAATGGGCAAGGAGAGCACGGCTTCTCCTTTTTAATCGCCTTTATTATCAGCTCTTTTTGGGAGGGGGGAATCTTGGAGGGTGGCCATTCTGCCACCGATTCTGCTGCAGCTGCCAGTTTGCCACCTCACAGGTTCCCCCCGCCCTGCGCATGCTCACGGATATGTCTCACACACAGCTTCCCCCCCTCGGCCCCGGACCCCTCACCGTACGCCTGAAGACGCCTCACTCACAGTGAGGCATTTCCCGTTTTCCCCCTGCCGGCCGGCTCGCCCTACCCCCGGAGGCGCCTCTCCCACAGCCGGGCCCCCCCTGCCCCCCTTCACTGTCACCTAACCCTATTCCCGGAGACGGCTCACGCACACAGTCACCTTCTGCTGCCCCTGATTCCCGGCCACCACCCTCGCAGGAGCACGGAACCGCAGTACTACAGAGTCCGCTCTCGCTTCCGGCATCCAGCTCTGCTGGTCCCGGTCTCAGGCACACACACATTCGCTCGTCTCCACGCCTGCCACCGCACACTCGCCAGCGCTCCTCCTGTGTGCTGTCCTCTGCTCCGGGCGTGTCTTCTGCCCCCGAGTCCCCAGCTGGACCAGGTGGGCAAGGAGAGACAATCTCCTTTGGAATTGCCTGTAATAGCAGCTCTTTTTGTGAGGCGGGGACTCGGGGGACTCAGCGCTGCCGCCACCGCCGCTCCCTCGGGGTTGGTGCCTTTCCATCGGGGGTCGTCTTCTGGGCGCAGCTCACCTCTCACGAGTCCCCAGCTCCATGAAAATGGGCAAGGAGAGCGCGGCTTCTCCTTTTCAATCGCCTTTATTTTCAGCTCTTTTTGGGAGGGGGGATCTCGGGGGGGTGGCCCACACCGCTGCCACTTTTGCTGCCACCGGTTCTGCTGGCTCCTCACGGTTCTTCCTTCCTGTCCACGGTCATCTCACGGGCACAGCTCCCTTCTCCAAGTCCCCAGCTCCAAGAAATGGGCAAGGAGAGCACGGCTTCTCCTTTTTAATCGCCTTTATTATCAGCTCTTTTTGGGAGGGGGGAATCTTGGAGGGTGGCCATTCTGCCACCGATTCTGCTGCAGCTGCCAGTTTGCCACCTCACAGGTTCCCCCCGCCTTGCACATGCTCCCGGATATGTCTCACACACAGCTTTCGCCCCTCGGCCCTGGACCCCTCACCGTACGCCTGAAGACACCTCACTTAGAGTGAGGCATTTCTCCCCCCGCTCCCCCCCCCCGCCGGCCGGCTCACCCTACCCCCGGATGTGCCTCTCCCACAGCCGCGCCACCCCCCCCCCCCACCCCCTTTCAATGTCACCGAACCCTACCCCCGGAGACGGCTCAAACTCCACCCCCTTTTGTTTCCCGCCACTGCCACCTGGCTCCCCCTCCCCCCGCAGACACCTCTCCCCTGCCGCACCCCCCCTCCTTCACTGGTCCCTGCCGCTGGCCGGCGTCACGTGCCACCCACGCCCCCCCCCCCTCACGCAAATGCCTCACTCACAGTCGTCCCTGTTCCCGCCTTTTTCTGACCACCCCCCCCCCCCCTTTTGCTGCCTCCCCCTCACAGCTCGCCCCCCAACCTCTGGAGACGCCTCACGCACACAGTCACCTTCTGCTGCCCCTGATTCCCGGCCGCCACACCCGCGGGAGCACGGAACCGCAATACTACAGAGTCCCCTCTTGCTTCTGGCATCCAGCTGTGCTGGTCCCGGTCTCAGACACACACACATTCGCTCGTCTCCACGCCTGCCACTGCACACTCACCAGTGCTCCTCCGGTGTGCTGTCCTCTGCTCCGGGCGTGTCTTCTGCCCCCGAGTCCCCAGCTGGACCAGGTGGGCAAGGAGAGAATCTCCTTTAGAAGCGCCTTTAATATCAGCTCTTTTTGTGAGGGGGGGCCTCGGGGGACTCACTGCTGCCGCCGCTGCTGCCGCCGCCTCTGCGTCCCTCGTGGTTCCTCTTCTGGGGGCGGCTCACCTCTCACGAGTCCCCAGCTCCAAGTAAATGGGCAAAGGAGAGCGTGTGCAGCTTCTCCTTTTCAATCGCCTTTATTTTCAGCTCTTTTTGGGAGGGGGGATCTCGGGGGGCGGCTCACGCCGCCGCTGCTCCCTCTGCCGAAGCTGCTGCTGCCGCCGCTGCACAGCCAGGAGCTCCCCCTCACGCGCATGTCTCCAGCACAATGGAGTCTGTGGGAGCCTGCTGGGATGTTCTCCTCTCTGCACTCCTCTGAGGTTATGGTGAGAAAATAAAAATGCTGAAACGTAGCTTCAGGTGTAGTGCCTTATGAATACTGTCATTTCCAAGTGGAGATCTTGTCTTGGAGATCTTGTCTTTGTTTTTTGGGGGGCTTTTTCGTGCTCATTTGGGGTCTTCTTGGCGCTAGTGCTCATGGGAGGGAGCCTGCTCATTTGCATATTGGGCGGGGTCACGCCTTCGAGGAGCAGGCCATCGGCATGTGAAGAGCAGGCGGCGTCAGCCTGACTTTGAGTGACAGGCCAGTCTCCTCTTTTCCATTCCTCAGTCTGTAGAATCTTTCCCATTGTTTCTATTCTGTGTCAGTGCTAGTTTTATCTGTAAGGAGAGCCTCGGCTTTTCTAAGTGTGTCCTGTTTGTTTGGGGAAGCACAAGGCATCTCTTCGGGTGCATGTTTTCCCTGCCTAGTGATCAAGGCATCCACTACTTTTGCAGCTTGTCGGAGCTGTCATTGTGTGATTTTCCAGACTTAGTGGGCTGCTGGGCGAGGAGAAGCAAAAGTAGCAAAAGGCTTCTGTGCCCCTCTGCCTGCTTTCTATAGTGCTCTGGACGATGGTCTTTGTTCCTTTTGGGCTGGGACGTTTTTCCCCCTATTCGTTCCTAGGCAACAGAATGCTGCTCTTAGAGGCTACTTGACTTCCACATAGCGGACATGAGCGGGCAGGAGGAGGGAGACAATCGCCCCAACTTTCGGCGGGAAGACGCCAGGGCGGCAAAATGGCCGGGCGGGGGGGAAAGCGGGCTTCCTTCTAGCCTTTGTGGTTTTTATCTTCCATCGTCTTTTTCTGCTATTTGGAGGCAGAATCAGCACAGGGCTGTCTTTGAACGGAATTTGTCGTGTTTCCATCAGGTGTCTGTAGGGAGAAACGCTTTGTCCCTGCCCTTTCCGTGGTTGCCGAGGGAACGGAGCTGAGCGCAGGGAGGCGGGGGTGGGCGGGGCATGGGCCGGGGCACGCTTCTGAAATGGCGCCGCTGAGGCGGCCTTTGCTCCCTGTCCCGGGACGGGGTGAGCCGTTCCGCGGGATCCTCCCCGGCAGCGCGGCCAGCCCGCACGCGGCTCATGGCGGCTGAGTCCGCCGGTCCCGGCACGGAAAGGAGAGAGGCGGAGGACGGAGGGGCGGAGGCAGGAGGAGGAGGGGGGGGAGGAGGAGGGGGGAGGAGGAGGCGGAGGAGGCGGGAGGAGGAGGAGGCGGAGGCGGACGGCGGGCGGAGGAGGCGGAGGGAGGAG